>NW_013668965.1:70467-88656 GCF_000517525.1 Limulus polyphemus
TAGTTGTAAGTGAATTGTTGTTGGTGTAGTTAGTATGTGATTTTTTATATCATACTGTATGCAATAGTATAAGTGAATTGTTGTTGGTTTAGTTAGTATGTGATTTTTTATATCATACTGTATGTAGTAGTGTAAGTGGATTGTTGTTGGTTTAGTTAGTATGTCACTTTTGTATTAGTTTGGTAGATACGTGCAACACAGTCAAAGAATTCTAGATTTATACGTACAAGCATGACATTTGGCATAGTTGTAGACCATGGCCGAGAGAATGTTTTTAGAAATGGAACCATCAAGAAAAGAGCTTATGTTACCTTTGGTAGACATTTTAAAAAATGGCTGCCAAAAAAATTTAATGACAGTAAAAAATGGACATTATATTACAGCTAAATGCACTTAAATGTTGCCATACGCAAATACAGTGCTTTATTTGTAAAAATAATAGTATTGATATATATAAGAAATTAAGAGATGAAAAAATACTGAATTACCTTTTTTAGAAAATTCCAAATTTTCATCATGTTCTCATCTGATGCAATATCCCGACTTTGTTCCTTGCTTTTGGTGTCTACTGCGGAGCAACCATGAATCTACGTATTTTTTGGGTCAAAGCATGAAAGGAGTGGTCCAACAAGTTTAATAAACAAAAGTTCCGAAACAGTTTTTGTCATGGTTGGGGTAACAATCAAAATCATCTATGAAAACCCTTGTTCACATTCACTGGAAGAATTATGAATAGTACTAGGAGCATGTTTCAAATGCTGCAGTTTTTCCAGAACTATCTTTTCAATCAATTACTGAAAAAATCCATGAATCATATCTCTTTCATATAGTTGAAGTCTTATTTATATTTTTTGACCTCCATCTCGCCGAATGTTAAATGAGCATCAACATTTTAAGGCCAGTGTTTTCTATCAAGCATGTGTGCACACTGTGCTATATCGCCATCTTCACTCTCAAACAACCTATTTTCAATAGTTTTTTTTCAAGATTCTGTAAAAAAAGCTTCCGGATTAATCAGAAGATTCTTTTTACAATTTTTGTTGTGAAGTGAAACTCCCCAGAAGTGAAAATTACTGGCGGCTTCGGTGGCATTTTTATAATATGGGCTTAGAATCATTCGTCTTTCTTCAGAAATTTGTACAAGAGCTTTTATCTTTTGATCTGCCTTGTACAAGTCTATATTGCGCTCTTGTAAGTCCAAACTCAGTTCAGATAATTCTTGGAGAGCATCACACATCAATCCTAGATCCAATAGAGATAATTCTTGGAGAGCATCACACATCAATCCTAGATCCAATAGAGATTCTGTATTTCTAATTTTTTGCTGTAAGCCCTCATAGGCACATTTCTCTTTTTTGTCTCTTGTTAAATCATGCTTCACTTCTTCGAAATGTTGCATTAATGCTTCATTAACTGAAATTGACCGAAAACTAGATGCCACCCATTGAGTGCTTAAAATTCGGCCAATTTTTAAAAGTTGAATCTCCAGCAAGTTAGCACACACTTTCAGTTTTCTGCTATTTTTAGGCAACGCATGATACAAGACATGAAGTTTATCAATAAACACTTTAAATCTGTTGATCCCTGAGACTGATTTTACAGCATCACCGACCGACAGTTCTAATCTGTGATTAGCACAGTGCCACACACTTACAGAAGGAAATTTGTCTTTCATCAGTTTCTTAACTCCACTTTTACTCCCCAACATCACAACTGCATCATCACATGCCACACAAAGTAAATAACTTTTCAGGTAGTCTTCATTCATTCCTGCCCCCAGTGGCACAGCGGTATGTCTACGGACTTATAATGCTAGAAACTGGGTTTCAATACCTGTGGTGGGCAGAGCACAGATAGCCCATTGTGTAGCTTTGGGCATAAATTCAAACAAACCATCATTCATTCCATAAGACTGAAGACAATCAAGTAAAGAATCAAAAATTCCTTTTGCAGTAACATTTCCAAGTTCGATCAAGTCCAAAAATAAATTTACCGGTGAGTTCATTCCATTACCCGGGATATAGATTCGAATGTACACTATTAAGGTAGATTTTTTACTCAAAGACATTGACTTGTCGATTATCAATGAAATTCTACTTTTCGATTTAGTAATTATATTAATTAGTATTTTTTTAATTTCATCACTAACGTGATTGAAGATGTTAATACATGCTTTTGTTGAGTAAAGGATACAGCCCATGTCAATTACATTTAGTTCTTCTAAATCTGTTTCAGATTCAAAATTATGAAATGATTGGTTTTCTTTTGCTACCTTCTATGCTGTGCAAAAAATTGTTGCGGTAATTACTTTTCATGAGATAATGCTTTCAAACACACACATTTTTAATGGTCTCTTTCTCAGCTTCAGTAAGCAATTATACTGCAGCTTTATGTCTCACAGTGTCCTTGTGATCAAAAAGTTTTTTCCACAAAGGCAGAAACTGTCAACTTTCACCAAAACAAGTTATTTCATTGTTGGCCCATTCTATAGAAACTTTTATTCCTGCCTTCGTTTCCACTCCACATGTTTCAATTTTATGGCAAGGTGTATAGCCAAGTTTGTTATTTCTAATATTCAGCCAATTGTACTTCCTGCAAAAATAATTTTTTTGATTGGCAGTCCATCAGCTAGGTCAGTCATTGTCAGATAGCTCGTGGACACCAGATGGACCTGGAACAGAAACTGTCACTGACACCATTAATTCCTGTTCTTGGGTCACTTCCTCACTTAATCTAGCTTTCTTATTCACAGAAGGTGAAAAGAAACTTGTAATTTGTTTCATTTTTATGTTGGGGTGTTTTCTCAATACACAATAAAAATGATATATACTCCCGGTCACAGTAAAATCAAAGCACAGTAGAAGAGAAACATAGACCTGCTCAAATTGGAATCACCACATCAACTGAGCATGTCAGACCAAAATAACTTATTCCTGAGACTCTCACACATATTTTTATCTTGGCTGAGAAGGTGCTGTGCGATTAATGACGTCTATCGTCTTCGTCCACTTTGTGACTTACTTGAATGAATGTACAGTCTCGACCCGCATACCAGTCAACTTGGCTTGTGGTCACTTGTTTCCCAGTCCCAAGCGGTCCCTTTGAACTCAATATTGCATCCACCCAAGCCAACTCTGACCTGCCACTGCTCAATTGAAACCTGTCAATCAAAGTGAGGCCACTACTGTACATCAACTGATAGAGGCCACATCTTGTAGGTGTTAAAACCAGGTGATCATTGATATTCCCTATTAATGGCATGCTAATCCTACCTGATACATCACACTTCTTGCTGCACTGATGATCACACACACATCATCAAACAAATAGTAAGTTTTCACACTCCTTTAAACTTTGTCATTTGTAACATTTCTAGTTTGGCATCTCTTTGGGGAAAATTCACTCATTAATTTACATTACTCTTTTAAGTTTTGTCACTTTTCTCCATTTTTCAATATAAAAAATGTTGCCGTGCGCTGTACTGGTGTGTACTATCTCAGAAATATATCAAATATATCATTTAAAAACATGATCTTCGTTTATTTACAATAGAAACAAGAAACAACATATATCTAAAACTTGGGTAAAAAAGTGCTGAGTCAGCAAAATATGAAATTATATTATATAATTAACTTTAACTTCCATTGATTTATCGTCGGTTAGGCCAACATATTGTTATTTTTAGGTTTACAGGAGAAAATATTAAAAAGTTGCATAGGAGGAGGAAAAACAAATTGGAAATATTAATCTGTAATAATAAAAGGGCATGTCTGTGTGTATGTGACTGCCATAACTCCAAGAGGAAAGAACCTAGAAACCCAACATTTTGTACACACATTAATTGGACCTTGAGGGTGTGCACCTGGGTATCATTACTTATCCACATGTGTGTGCACATGCACATATGCACTCCCACCAACCAGAGTGCCCCTTCTACAACATATCAAGAGGTCTGTGTAGCAGGACGGTCACTGCCTCCCCAACAACTGGGAATGGACTGATCCATTGAACTGGAGACCTAAATGAATGATTTTGCCTGAAGCCAGCAATGCATCAAGAGAAGTCATTTGCTGCAGTTGCAAGAAAGATTGCAGAGGTCACTGCATCTGTAAGAAAGCAACATTAAAGTGCACTGCATTGTGTCAACCTTGTGGCAGACAAGACTGTGACCTGTGAGTTGCACGGCATCACAGCCAATGACTATTAAAGTTTATGTTAATTTACAATTTCATATTTTGCCGACTCAGCACTTTTTTACACCCCCCCCCTGTCCCATTAGCATAGCGGTATGTCTGTGGACTTACAATGCTATAAACCAGGATTTGATACCCATAGTGGGCAGAGCTTAGATAGCTCATTGTGTAGCTTTGTGCTTAACTTCAAACAAACAAACAAATAGATTTTCTTACCAAAGTTTTGGATATATATTGTTTGTTGTTTTTATTGTAAATAAAAGAATATTATGTTTTTGATTGATATATTTGTGTTTATGACAACATTTAATATAATGCCAATTTTTCAATGTTATAAAAATTTATGGCAGCCATTTTTTAAAATGGCCACCAAAAGTAACATAGGCCTTTTTCAAAAATGGCTCCATTTCTAGAAATATTCTCTGGACCATGGTCTACGTACAACTATGCCAAATTTCATGCTTGTACGTATAAACCCATGATTCTTACACATATTTGCCTCACTATATCAATATATATCCATTAGATTAGATGAGTTGCTGTTGGTTTAGTTAGTATGTGACTTTAGTGTCATAATATACCCAGTAGATTAGGTGAGTTGCTGTTGGTTTAATTATTATGTGACTTTAGTGTCATAATATACCCAGTAGATTAGATGAGTTGCTGTTGGTTTAGTTAGTATGTGACTTTAGTGCCATAATATACCCAGTAGATTAGGTGAGTTGCTGTTGATTTAATTAGTTTGTGGTTTTAGTATCATAGTATATTGAGTAGAACATGTGGGATGCTGTTGATTTAATTAGTTTGTGACTTTAATATTATAGTATATCTAGTAGTTTAGGTGGGTTGCTGCTGGGTTAGTTAGTGTGTGTTTTAAGTACCATACTATATTTAGTAGATTAAAAGGGTTGCTATTGGTTTAGCTGATAAGATTTGGCAGATTACATTGATGTTACTAAATATTTCTGTACACAGTACTCCATTTAAATGTTAAGAAAAAATTATTGCATCTGAACTCATTCGTTGTAATGTTTTTATTTTGTTATGAAAATTATATTTGCATGAGACAAATTCTTTCATTCATTTAAAAAAAAAATATTTTTTAATGTGTATTGATTTGTTAGGCAGAATATTCATGATAAACAGAGTTCAGTTAATGATGAAAGACAGTAGGATATCAAAATATGGTCCTTTCCACCTGAGCTACTTCTGTAGATTAGCCCTGGGTCACTTTGAACTAGGCAGTAGCCATCCATATTACCTTTGTTTAATGTGTTGTATTTCAGCATTAAGCGTACATCAAACACAACTGTTCCATAAATGCAAAATTAAATTAAGTACATACATATATAGTACTATTATGATTATAGTATTTTGTGTTTTAAAAAAAATCCAACCAATTTTAGAAGATCTGAGAAGCTACAACAGCAGCGAGCCAAAGAAAGAAGAGAACAGTACAAGCAAGTAAGAGCACATGTCCAAAAAGACGATGGTAGGATGCAAGCATATGGATGGAGCTTACCTTCCAAAACTATTGTTCCTGGGTCTAAAAATCAAGCAGGCAGTAGTAGTAGTAGTGATACTTCCAAGTCCAATTCTTCCAATGTCCCAGTCCCTGTGCCAATTTATTGCCGTCCTCTCCTGGAGAAAGAGCCTGGAATGAAGGTTTGTAACATGACAATATAACTTCATTAGAAAATACTAATAAAGTCTTTCTAGTGGTAAAAAACATTACTAGCACAACTAGTTATGTAAGCCTTGGTAGTGACAAAAGACTTTAAGTCAAGAAGGGATGATTCAATTTTTTGTTGCGTATTACAGAGTGACTCATTCTTTGTACTTGTAGTTGGAAGATTGTGAGTCCAGAGCTTGCTTATGACTTGTTGTTGTTTCCTTGAGCAAGACACTTTACCCCAAAAGTTTCAGTTTACTCAGTGAGTAGCTGGGGGTTAACCTATCAATGAACTGGCATCTCTTCCAGAGGGAATGTGTTACCATTCTCATCTTCTTGTGCCATTGAAATGAAACTGGAACTCAGCACCAGCTCATACCTGCCATCTAGGCATAGGATGGTTTGACTTGAATAAGGTATGGGGATACAATGTTACACCTTTGTTTTTTGACAAAGTAGATTTTTCTAAGAAATCATGGGGGGGGGGTTCAAAAGTTATAGCTATTTTATTTTATAGTGTGATGTATAAAAGCACATAAATGATTACATCATAATTATAATATATGAACATAGTCTAAGAATCTGTAAAGTGTTCCCTTTTAACTTGAATGTTTACCGATTCATACAAATACATTTGTATGCAATCATTGAATGTTTACTGATACATACAGAAATATTTATGTACAACTTCCTTGAAGCATAATCCACCTTCTTATCATATGTAACAGTAATTCTTTTCTTTTACTCTTAGAAAGATAATGGACTTCATAGTTTCTATTAGAAAATTTTCCCTGGAAATATCTATTTTGATGATATGTGATTTTCCAGAGAAGATGCAATGAAAAATTTAAATATTCAAGGAAAGACAAAATGAAGCTCATAATTGAAGTACAGAGAGATCCAAACATTATAAATTGGAAAATAAAGCTAGCATCTCAAAGTAACTCTCTATGGGAGGATGAAAACTACCACAAAAGATGCTATAATAGCTATATGAGTGAAAAGCATTTAGAAAAATAAACAGAAAAGTATTAATAACAAGGGTCATATCTCAGGACTCTCACATCTGACAGAAGATAAGAATGCCATTCCAAAGTTTGTCATGGAAACTAGAATAAAATGATCCAAATGGATGTTCTGGTAGGAACAGGGAGGGTAACTGAAACAGTTAATGACAATGGATACATATGTTCAAGACTATTATGAGTGGTTGATAGAGTATTCATAAAATGAGGGTAAGATAGTAGGAATAAATTACTTGAGGTAAGTATAATCTCAAGTGTTAGGCAAGGTTTAAGTAAGAAGTTGAAAAATCTGTTTCAGAAGTAAGCATTATCGAAATATGTTTTCGGACTTGTTGGAAAACAAGTTGAGAAATCTGTTGCATTATGGATAGATGTTTTCGGACTTTTACATGATTCCTCTGATTTTTGTCAACAAATATCATTTCGTACCTTGAACCTAAATACATGTTGAAAATACTGGATTATTATAATTTTCTGATGAAACAAACCCACATAGCACTTAAAAGACAAAAAAATGGATTTCAATCATCAATTGTGGAGGTTTTTTGATATTTCTCAACTTTTCACCCCTGTAGCACCATCCTGGAAAATATTTCCTAATAGTTGCTTAAATCAATGATTTAAAGCATATGCTTGTACCTACATGATTTGAGAAACTCATTTTCTAGGAATCTTGTATTTTTCATTAAAAGAGACATTGATGATACAGCTTTTCATTAAAAGAGGCTTCTTGAACTATTACAGTGTTCAGAGACATTATAGGTACAGTTTTTCAGAGATTGTAAATTGCTTGTAGGGAATTCAGCATCAGAATAAACTTTTGTGTTATAAAAACAAGTTAAACTATTAACTTTTGTGTTATAAAAACAAGTTAAACTATTAACTTTTGTGTTATAAAAACAAGTTAAACTATTAACTTTTGTGTTATAAAAACAAGTTAAACTATTAACTTTTGTGTTATAAAAATAAGTTAAACTATTAACTTTTGTGTTATAAAAACAAGTTAAACTATTAACTTTTGTGTTATAAAAACAAGTTAAACTATTAACTTTTGTGTTATAAAAACAAGTTAACTGCAGGTGGATTTTTTTCTAACATTCCTTGTAACTTGTCCATTACAGCTGAAAATCAGTGATGTGTAAAAAATAGCATTCCAGATCTATCTTTTGTCTTCCACAAGTTGCTGTCTGATAAGATTTTCATTCAATAACAGAACTTAACAGCTGGGCTGGACAATGAGAGACAAAAAGATTCCATGAAACACTATTTATACAGAGACATCTCAAAAGTAAATAGACACCATGATGTTTATTCAATAGTCATTTAATTAAAAGAGGCATCCAACGGCTCCCATGGCCAAGTCAGTCACCTGATATGAATCCCAATTGAGCAAGTATGGGCCAATGTTCGAGCAGTGAGAGGAAGTTCCAGAAAACCAGCATCCCGTGGAAAGCTACTTGATGTTTTGCATGCAGCCTGGGTCAAGATCCGACAGGAGAAAATTACAGAACTCGTCGATTCCGTGCCAGAACGAGTCAAAGCACTGAAAAATGCTAGTGGCAAATTGACTAAGTACTGATGCACATTTGTAAACATATTTGTCAAGTTGATAATGTGAGATAACTGACTATTGAAAAAAATTATGGTGTCTATTTACTTTTGAGATGTCTCTGTATATGCAGTCTACTAAATATTGGAAAACCAGTTGGCTTTACTAACATTTTGCTGGCTTTCAGCATTTAAAGTATATTTATTTCTTTGTAGAGACACAAAACTTTGCTGGTATAAGTCTTTATTAGAACAAATAATAACTTTTATAGTAACAAGATTGTTTACTGTTACAACTTTTCATTAGCAGAGACTAATAAAGATGTGTAGGTTAGAGTTTATTTAAATTTAATGAGCATTATTTACTGATTTGAATGTGTTATGGCCTTTTTATAAGCTATATGTTCCCCTAATAGAGAAATTATTGTGTTAAAATAAATATGCTTTGGACCTCCATAGTATGAAGTATACCAGTCATGTTATGTTTGCTAAGAAGCAGTCATACATTTGATAAAGTCTGCTCATATGTTGCGAAATGTTTATCAGTGTCAGGTGGTTCTGCTTCCATTCAACTTTCTGTCTCTACGAAACACTCAACTAGAGCATCGTGGGAATGTCTCAGCCTTAATGCTCTCAAATAAGCAGTGGTGTTACTAGTGGAACCTTCATTTTGCACTATGGTGTTATCAGTGTAAACTTCCAGTTTGGTGCCATACTACTGGTCCCACATTCATTATGTACTATATTACCCCACCCTACTCTGAAACTGTTCATATCATTTTTACCTTCCTGTACAGTCCAAGTTGGTCAAGGATGATTCCCTCTGCTTAGCAAACAGTTTAATTACAACTGTTTATATCATAAATTGGTGGAAGTCTATCTTTAATTACATGATCATCTGCTCAACTGGAATTTTATGGGATGGGTCAACCAGATGACAACCAAAAATGCTTTAATGTCCTGTTTTATATGGACCAATATTCTTGCGCTATACTAAACACCATGTGATGTATGCTTAGCCCATCATGGTGCAGACTCAACCATATTCTCAAAGTTGGAAATATCAATTATGCTAATCAAATCAGTTTGTTTACTTCATGTGACACTAAGGGATTTGATAGCATGCATTTATACGTTTGGCCTTGGAGTTTCCAAAATACATGCACCTCTTGACAAAAAAGATATATAACCTAAATTGTATTTTTTTATTTCTTGTGCTTGTATAAGTAACATTAACAGTGCCATAAATTGATGAGGTACAATAGATTTTCTATCTGGAAGTTGACTAATATTCAGGAAGCAGATGTTATAACGTCTTTGTTCTTGATTGTTTTCTTGAAGTGGTTGTTAATATTTTAATTGGTTAGATTCTCACTAATTGTCCATAACTTTGGTGTAACACATTGACAAACATGGGTGTCTTTTCTCTTGAAGTGACTATTAATATTTTAATTGGTTAGGTTCTCTATAATTGTCCATAAATTAAGTGTGTAACACATTGACAAGCATGGGTGTCTTTTCTCTTGAAGTGCCAGTTAATATTATAATTGGTTAGGTTCTCTATAATTGTCTGTAAATTATATACGTAATGATATATTAAAAGCAGCAAAATCTACTACAACTAAATACTAAACTGTAATATAATGGCATGCACAAAGCATTTGTCTGTATCTTTATAAGATTAATATTTGTCCCACCTCACCTGCAGTCTAATATTACAAATAGACCAGACTAGCATTTAGTTGATTTGTTTTTATGCTTGTCTGTTTCAATTGTGGAAGTATAAATTATAATGAGATACTGCACCAGGTTTAAACTTTGTATATAAATTGGATAAATTACCGTGAACACTGCTGTGAAAGATAAAAGTTATTTTATTGCTAGGCTTAGTTTAACTTACACAAAATTTAAAAACTTTTGTGATAATAGAGATTTTACCAACCAATTAATACACTTGTTACTTCGATTTAACAAGGTGAACTAAAAATATTTGTTTTGTTTGTTATCATGTCTAGCTAAGTACTGCAGTCTTAAGCTACCTCAGCACTTATTTTTTATGCTGTAAAAGGAATTCCATGTTGCGTGTATGACAAAACTGAACCCAAGATGCTATGGCTATTTGCTGTTTAATTATTTTATTGTCTGTGTGTAGCAATTCTCAGTTGCATGAATTCTTTCCACTATTGATAAAACAACTTAAAATTTTGTATGTAGGCTGTTGACCCACGCAATATAAAGAAAGAGAAGCAGTTTTGAAAGATTCATTAGATGGTCCCACATTGAGAGGGGGAGAACAAAAGTATCATACCCATCTGCCTCTTCTCAGTACCCCCTGTTGAGATGAATGTTTGTGTAAATCTGCTTTGGCAGTATATCTCCATATTTGAAATGGCCATTTCTGCACCTTTCACCTATATCTATCTCATGTAAGTATTTCACCAAGATTGAATGGCCTAACATCCTGTCCTCATTCCACACATTCTCTCATTCCACACATCTTTGCGACATGTTCCCACTAGCACTGGATTTATCAAACATCCTTTACTTACTATATGAATGAATAATAACAACAAGTTGGGGAATTCTCTGCTTGAGAAGGATGTGGTAACCCACTAGGTACTGCTCCACCAGGTGACCCCTATTGTCATGAAAGCCACACCCTTTCCATTTCTGTTGCTAGTTCAGAAAGGAGCTCTTCTGAATAAAATTGGTCTGCACTGGCCCTTCCTTCATCTTCACTGTGGGATTATAGCTCTTAGTGGTGCTGAGATGTAAGGAGTATTTCTGAAGTTAACATTTTCCTCCTCACACCCTTCCTCCTCACTTCCAGTGTATTATGTTTGCGTCGTCAAGAATGAGCCTATGTTCATGTGCTGGTGCTCACGGAGATTACTGCATATGGAAGTTTTTTTGCCCTCATATTTATGGAGGGTTACAGCATTATGAAGGTTAAATCATAGGTTTGTACAATACATATAGACACATGCATAGAGGTAAGTATCTATCTGAAATAAATTTTCAAGACATGAACTTTAAGTGTTTCAAAAATTAGCCTTGCAAATTAATTGGTATGATTTTTAAAGTAGTAAAAACTTGACAGGAAATGTTTTAATCATGGTTTAATGCTCTTTAAAATCTTTGACATGAACACTCGTTCAAAGAAATTAAAAGGTTAATTTGCATGTATGAAAAAGAATGATTTTACTAGGCTTATGTGTAATAGTGTGTGTTACGGAATGATCCAAATTGAGTTATCTCGACAGGTGGATGAAAAGTTATCATAATATACTACACAAATTTTCTGTGCTTAACAGTTTTTTAGTAAGTTTTATTTAAAATTGTATTCAAATTATAAGAATCATAGAAATTTCCTTTTTTCCCCCCCATCAGATTTGGTGTGCATCAGGGGTTAATATTACAGGTGGCAGAGCAGCAGAAGGAGGTACTGTCATTGGGGCCAACATATGTCATTCTTCTCCAGGTGAAAAGTCAGCTGTTTCAAGTGCAGAGACTGTTTCTGTAATAGACAAACTTGATAATGAATTAAAGGTAAATATTGGAACTTGAGTTAATATTCTCAGACTTTTATAAATATTACATGTTTATGTAATATGTGTCTCTCAGTCATGGGGACATTATAATATGATGGGTAACCCCACTATTCATTGGTAAATAGTAGCCCTAGAGTTAACAGTAAGTGGTGTCAACTAGCTGCCTTACCTCTTGTGCAGAAAACATTCAAGTAGCTTTGAGCAAAAGTTGACAAACAAACTATTTGTCATGTAATAACATTTTGGCAGAACTACTATACATATCCTGTTAAAATTCAAAATTTGTACATCATGTCTGTTAATGGCATAATTGGGTGTATGTCTTGGCAGAACTACTATACACATCCTGTTAAAATTCGAAATTTGTACATCATGTCTGTTAATGGCATAATTGGGTGTATGTCTTGGCAGAACTACACCCATTTAATTTTTAAAGGATTTCAAGTTATTTGCCACTAGGATAGGCTATACAATAATAATTGTATTTTTGACACAGAACTATACGAGCAGGTAAAAAGGTATTGTTTGGAGTGAAATCACTTTCAGTGGTATCAGCTGTGTAATAAATTTCTATTAAGTGCAGTACTTTATGTAATTTTACTTTTTTATCAATTTCAGATATAAAAATTCTAGAAGTATTTCTTAAATTGGTGAGCATCTATGAAGTTCTGATACGGTTTTACATTTACTCACATAAAGCTATCTCAATCTTTTTCTGCCCTCTAAACATTTCTAAAACATTTTCACACTCAATGCACCAGTCTATTCACCCCACCAATTCTGTACCACTATTGAACATGTATATATCATGTGATTACTCTCCACCAATAGTATTATGCCACCTATAATAGCTTCCATTGCTATTCTCACTCAGTCATCACTTTCTCGATTGGCACATCTTCATTTTGAAGTGTTTTTTCACATGTGGCTACCATTTATGATTGTGATTCTTTGCCATTGCAAATTTTTTTTTTCAACAGTTTTCTTTGACTGTCTTTGCAATCAATTGTTTCAATGATATTTTATTTATTGTTACTGAATTATATGAGAATTTTGTATGAAATCACGATTACAGGTATCAACTATGGTAGTTCCTGTTACAGCCAACAATACTACTGGTACAACTTCCCAGGAATCGGTTTCAGCTTTATCTGCAGAGGAGGTACAGGCTTAATTCACAGGGAGCTAGATTCGTATGTTTGGCTGGTAAATTCTCCTTTTCAACCTGACAATGTTGCTAAGGAAGAATACAATAAAAAAAGAAGACAATTTGGACTTTATTTTTGGGCACCTTCTTATTTTGGTCTGTCACACTCTACACCTTATTAGGAGATTTCACCATCCACACCCTTTTTACAGCTGGTTACTCAGGTTGATGGGTGAAACATATTAAATTTTTTCTGTATGTTGCCATACCTCCACATCATTCACTTTCATGGAGGTTTGTTCTTCTCCTCCTTTCTTCCTGTTGCTTCCAGATCTCTCAATGAATCGGTGGTAAGTTTTTTCGACTTGTACACCTCACACCTGGTTGCGATACCTGTGATAGGCATGGCTAAGATGTCCTTTTTTGTGACTTTGTCCTTCTTTATACACAGGAACATTAAATATTTCACATCATAAGTGCTCAGATTTTGGTTAGTTAGATATTTATGAGTCCTTTGTCATCTAAGCTAATTTAAATTTATTGTAAGTTAGATGTTGATTATTACTTTGTTTTCTAGGTAATTTTAGTGGGTTTACACTTTCGTTATTATTATTACTTGCTTTGTAGACTAGAAAAATTTCGATGGTTTGTCAGTGCGATATTAATAAGTACTTTTTTAACTAGATAGTTACATATCATTCCTGCTAGTAACATCTAATTCATTGTTCTGTCTGAATAATTTTTCATAATGGTTAAATATATGCCTTATAATCCTAATTTTTGTCAGTGTAAGACTTAAATATTTTTGCATTTCTACATTGTTTATGTGTTTCTTTCTTGTTCATAGGGCTGAGTTTTGCATCAGCTCCATTTCCTATGTTCTTCATACTAGAAACCAATTTTTCTCCTTGTACTCTACAATTCAGGCTTCATCCCCACAGTGCTCGCATTGTCAATAATTATTTATACATAGAGAGTGAGTGTTCTAATTTTGGGCCCTACCTTTTGGATTAACCTCAGTTCCTTATGGGTTTTGTTGAGTGGTAAGAACTTTTGCCGACATCTTCACTTGATAGGACTTTGCACTCATCATTACAAAAATGATTGGTTCCTGCTCGCTTCTTCCAGTTCACAGTCCAGAGACCACACTCTTATATTCCTACAACTAGTAGCATGGTAGGAATTCCTGATATAGGTGGATAAATCCATTCTTACCTCCACTCAATATCTTGTTCATTTAGGGGTTTTCTTCAGTTCCAACCTCAGTCAGGCCCAACCTTCTCCTCTTTGTCTTTGGGATATGGAGCAAACAGTCAACAAGGCCCTCACCTCATATTCTCTCACAGCTCGAGAGGTTCTATCTCTTTTGATATCTGGGCTTCCTTGGAAGCTCCCATTCTCGTGGATAGAGCTCATTTGCTTTCCCTTCAGTGGAACTTCTACTCAAATCCCTCGACTACCCTTCTACTCGTCCTTCCCCAGTCAGGGCTGACCTGGCTTCATGGCTAGATAGGGACCAGACCACAGTGGGGGTTCTGCTTTCTTCACCTTGTCCAGATTTACATTTGTTCACAGATGCACCTTTAGAGAGTTGGGGTGCTTTGCTCGACTCTTGGGAGATTTCCAGTCTCTGGTCAGTTGAGGAGTCTTTTCTCCATACCAGTATTCTCAAACTTATGGCAGTTTGTCGAGATTTGTCCCACTTCCTTCCTCTCCTGCAGGGGAGGGTGGTTATGGTGCACTCTGACAACTCCACAATGATAACTTATATCACCAAGTAAGGCAGTACCAAATCCAGGTATCTGTGCTTTCAGATACTGGATCTCCTTTTCTGGGTCCACAGTCACCACATGGGGGTATTAACTTGCCATTTTCCTGGTTGAAGATTATTTATCTAAACCCAAAAAGATTCTACCCACGGAGTGGTTCTTCGATCACAGGTCTTTTGGCGGTTGTGTTCTCAGATTGGAGGGGGCATCATATCTGTGCTTATCCTCCTATTCGACTCCTCTCCAGAGTTCTATCTCTAATTCAAACCACTCTGTGTCTAGTCCTCCTGGTGGCTTTGTATTGGCTTGCACAGTTTTCGTTCCTTGTACAACCTCCCCCTACCCTTATCTCTGTCTCAGTCTCTACTCTGTCGGACTTTGTTCATCTACACATCACCACTCTCTGTTTTCACACGTGGCTTTTGTCAGTTCCATTGTTTCAGCCCAGGGAGTGACTCCATGTGTTACATCTTTCTTTTCCAGATCCATAAGACCTTCTATGTCCATTTACCAAAGACGATGCTCTACCTTCTACCTTTGGTCTTTTTGATGTGGTTTCCATCCTTTCCACCCTTCTGTTCCTCATCTTTCCCAATTTTTCACCTAGTTGTTTGACAAAGACTTGTCCACTTCGACTGTGTCTAGATACTGGGTGGCCTTGTCAAACACTTTTTGTTTCTCAAATTATTGTAAGATTTTGTCTTCCCCTGTCATTTCTCTCTTTTTCCACTCCTTCTGGGTCATGCGTCTTCCACATTTCTTTGATTTCCCATCCTCTGTTTGAACTTTTGTCAACACATTCCATATACCATCTCTCCCACAAGGCCTATTTCCATCTCTTCCTTGTTTGCAGAGGTTGTTAATCACATATTTATGCCATTAATTTTACCAGAATCCTCTACCATGCCACTTATGTCATCCTGTATCCAGACTGATCCTTCCTTCCTAAGACCTATGCTGCCCATGAAAGCTGTTTGGTTTTCACACCCAATTCCTTACCTTTGAGATCGGCTTCTTTGTCCAGTTCACTCCTTATGTTGTTATGTGACACATGCTGCCTTCTTTAGGAGTTCACATTCCCAACTTTTTCTTCCCTGGAGTCCATCTGTTTCCCATTATTTATCCCCTGTCACACTAACTGGTTGGGTTTGTCAACTCCTTAGGCCAGCATATTCTGACTTATCCATGGAAGGTTGCTATATCCACATTTCTTCTAATCAAATTTGTCATATCACCATGTCTTTGGCTGCTTACCTTTGCCATCCGTTGGAGGAAATCGTTCAAGCCAGAATTCGGAAAAACTCCCAGTACTTTCTTCACTCGTTATCTGCACGATTTTGCTGTATCTTCTTCAGGTGGATATCGTCTCTCTCCCGTGGCAATTCTACACACATCCATTCGCCTTGAACTGGGGTAAGTCTTATCACATCATTTCATTTATGTTTTTCTTTTCAAAGACTTTCTTTTTTACCACTGCTAAAGGGATCCCACTCTGTGGCTGGTGTTGCCTGGTCAGGTATGCTTTGTCTGAAACCTGCACTATTTTATGGTTGTGCAATAATGTTCAATGTAGTGATGGGGTGTTCCGCAAGACCACTGGTGGTATGCTCAGTGGTGTATACATATGTTTCTCGGTATCCATATGCCTCACTCACTCCATCATGGACTTTCATGAGTAAAGCAGAAGGGGATTTCTGTCCATCTCTGCTGACCTCTTGATTGAATAAATGGGGGATGGGCTGCTTTTCAAAATATGGAATTGTGAACACCCATTGCACTTTCTCTAGTGTGACATTCCTCAGGACTCCCCACTGCTTTTACTTCCACCTTTTTCTCTGAGTGGAGCAAGGGAGTCCCTACTACTTCCCAGTTTCCAATCGCTAGGGTGATGGACCATGAAGGCTTCCTCCTGAATGCATTGTAGACTTTTAACTTACCATATATTCACTCAGTAAGAAGAGGGCAAAGCTGGTTTCCCTCCTTCCATTTCCCCTTGATGCTTATTCCCAGGTGGACAGTAGTTGGCTGGAGCAGAACCAGTCTACATAGGATCCTCCTCATAATACTGGGTTCTAGATGAAACTGCCATGTTCCTATGGTTGTGTGCAGTAGAGCCCCCCCCCCTTCTCATTAATTTCAATTGAAGGTAGTTCCTTCCCTGTTCCTATAGTTGAGTTTGGGGGACCTCGTCTGCTTCGTAATACCGGCAACAGGACATACATACACTGTTCCTACAGTGTATGTATGTGTGTTCCATATCCTCCTCATCATTCCTGATGCATGATGTCTCTTCCCTGCATTTACAGTTGTGTGAGTTAAGATTTGTACTCTTAATTCTGGTTAAAGATATTGCCTTGTTCTTACGGTTGAGTTGAGGCAATGCCATGACCCCATAATCCCAAGTTTGGTTTGTTGTACTTCTTGCTCCTACAGTGGTTTTGGGAGTTTGTCCTGTTTTGGCCGCATACTAAATTCCTCTTCGTAATCTATGGTTGGGGTTTATGTTACCATATATTCGTTTTTGTCCAAGTGATCCTCAACCTCCTAATGCCAAGGATGGGTTGTGGAATCTCATCTGCCTGGTTGAGGTTGTGTATATATACGTAGCTAAGTCAGGTTGTATTTTACTATGGATTGCACCTTTCAGAACAAACTACACTTGTGCACATCCTTTTTCTATACCTGTGTCAGGTTCATTTCCTTCTTCCAAGGCAAAGGGCATATCTGTTCCAGAAGTGGTGTAGTGCCCCACATGTGTGCTTTGGTTCCTCTTGGAGCACACCCATTCATTCTAGGTGGTTGCTTTCCACTTGGTTTCAATGTTGTGCGCCTACACCATCCCCTCCACCTTTGCAATGTGAGATTCTAGCTTTGTGTAAGAAGAGGTAAGACCATATTGGAAGTTAACATTTTCTTACACTGAAAATGTATTTCTGATAGGTGCTTACCTTTTCTCATACTCGTACCACTCTGCTTTCCTATTTTTTTAGATCCTGCCAGTACTCAAAAGTGAAGATTGAGCAGGGATAGCAGAAAGAGCTGGCTGTGCCAATATAGCTGGTGCAATACTACTGGTGGAAAGTAGTCACATGATATATACATGTTCAATAGTGACACAAAATTGGTGGGGTAAATAGACTAGTGTGCTGAGCATGAAAGTTTTTTTTGGAATTCTTAGAGGGCAGAATATAGCTTTGAATGAGAGGAGGTGATTTCCTATTGGAAATACATTTTTAGTGTTAGAAAATGTTAACTTTTGTTTTTATTGGAAGCTTTTAAATTTG
>NW_013668965.1:88666-94868 GCF_000517525.1 Limulus polyphemus
AAATTTGAATTTTCTCAGGAATATGAAAAAGAGTATCACAAAAGTGAAGAGAATCTTTCTTCTCTGGTATGGATTTGTACATCAACCCACTCCAGTAGTAAAGTAACTGTGATTGATGCTAATAACCCAGCTGACATCCTAGAGTCTTTCCATGTTTGTTCCTCTCATCTCCTGTGTATAACCAGCGTGCCTGGTAAGTTATGTTTGATCATTATAACAGTTATTGCTGTAGGTGGTTAATGACCCAGATGACATTATTTTAAAGGTAACTCTGAAGTTTTTGTCATGTTTAATTACATCTAACATATTCTTGTATGTTGGAAAATAAATTAATATTGAAATCTCTTCTTTGTGTATAACAAATTTTGTAAATTAAAACCCTTTTTTTTTAAACTTAAGAGTTCATACTTTTTCTACATACACGTAATTATTTCTTTATCTCGTGTGTTATGTGAATACATTTTTGTAACATCAAAAACTTAAATAGTGTAATTAAGTAGTTTTCATCTTGACTGATTAGCAGATATTTTCTGTAGTTAACTTGTTAGCAGATCTTATATTCTTATGGCTCATAAATAAAACTGATTAGTAAATATGTTTTACAAATAATCTGTTAGCTGATCTTGTATTTTATGACTCATAATTAAACACCTATTGAAATGGTTTGACAGCCACTAAAGTGTAAGTTCATTGAAAATGTCACTTTCATGAATGTGAGTCAGGATTCACCTTGTAATTTACCCACAATTATTGTGGTTTCGAAAACACCTAAGGACATCAGCCAATGTTGTGATAAAGTGGAGAGAGAGGAATTATTGTTCAATTACTTCAATATAAACATTCTCATGAGAGGTTCTATAAGATGTTTTGGATTTTGTGAGACTTGTAAATGTGGTCAGGTTATGTATAATATGATATAAAAGGATAACAGGAAACAAATGTTATTTCAAAAACATTTTATCTCGCTGCTTATTCATAACATTAGCAAGTTGTCAAATTTGTAATTATTTTGCATGTTTATATTATTATGTATTTTTTTAAATATTGCACAGAGCCTTTTATTGAACTTATTCTTAGTTAAAATAAGAAAATATTTTTGCACTGACAAATACGTTTATGTAATATGATATTTTAATCAGCTTATGGTAAATACAACTGGATATATAAGGTATAGAAAACACTATTATTTTTCAAAGCAAGAATAAAAGCATTTTTTCACTATTCAACATATTAATGTTTCAAAGGATATGCATATATTCTAAATAAAGCTGTTGGTGTAAAGCAAATGTGACTGTATCATCAAACACAGATGTTGTTCTAGAACAAACATGACTGTATCATCAAACAAAGCAGTTGGTGTAAAACAAACAAACACGATTGCATCATTAATCAAAAATGTTGGTGTAAAACATTTGACTGTGTTATAAAAGTGTTAGTGTAAAATAGTATGACTATCATAAAACAGCTGTTGATGTAAAATAAACATTACTGCATCATGAAATATAGCTGTTGTTGAAAAAATATGACACAAAAAAGATTAGAATAGTTCTTGATTTTTTCCCTCTTGTTCCGTCAACAAATAACCTAAATTGTTTTTATGAAAATGACTGAATATTTATGATAAACATCTGCAAGAAACAAAAGGAATTATTTGATAAACTAACCAGTATGTTTCAGTTCAAGAAATAAACCAATAAATTGTAACTCAACTTATTTAAATTCTGTTCTGTTTCTTGATCAAATAAACTATATTTATACCATAAGCTGTGATAGTAGAACCGGAAAATGTTTGTTTTGCTTGGATATAAAAATTATTCCAGAATTATGGTATGAAAAAAAAATGTATTTATGGAAAAGATAAAGTATGGAAATTTATTTCTTAGTCTCAAAAATACATAAAAATTTTAAATAAATTAAAAGCTATTTTCATGAGTAAATATGTTATTTTTTAGAATGTATTGTACTGTATACAGAAATGTGTTATGTAATATATTGTGTATTTTGGAGAAAGAAAAGAGGGAACAATGTTGTCTTGAATGTCTGCACACTGACAAGAGTGAAGAGTTATATGACACTTTGTCTTTTCTTATTATACAGGAGCCAAGGAAACTGACTATCAGATGGATGAAAAGTTGAACAATCTACCTCAGAACAAAAAGGTTGTGAAAGTAAAGGGAAAGGTTTCTTGTATAGCTCGCAATGACAAAAAAGGAGAAATCAATAGTAGCTCTAGTAAAATTGGTAACATCACATTTATTAGTTGTGAAACAGGAACAGCCTCCAACAAAAGTCAACCTACAGAGTCATCTCCACAAGGTACTGTTGTGATATATCTGTGTGTGGTAGTAAAGTAAGCATTTATTTTTCTTTAGTAGTAATTTTATCCTGCCAAAACATGACATACTTCAGATTGTTGGGCTTTTCCTCACCTTAACCTCAGTTATTCTGTCAGTAGGATAACTAGGAAGTAATATGTAATGTAACTAGGTGTAAGAGATGTAGCAACATTGAGTAAAATCCTGGCTCAAACATCAGTATCACCCCAATTTTTTTTTATCTAACCTAAAAACTGTCTCACCAGTAGGAAGTAGTCCGTGACATAACTGGGTGTAAGAGACATAGCAACATTGAATAGGAACTTGCTTGAAAAATTTAATCTCAAACGTTTTATTGTGCATAAAATGTTAATTCAGATCATTCTGTGAACTTTATATAACTAATTCGAATGCCTTTAATGAAAAATAAAAAATACTTAACATTCGGTAAAGCATTGACCTTTAGTTTTTATACAGCAGATAAAGAGGAGGACAAAGAAAATTCCTCAGCAGTCCCTCCTCAGATGGATGTTACCAGAGAAGATGTCACTCTGCAAGTAGATGGTAAAAAAGAATTTGGTCAACCAAAACAAAGTTCACAATCAGATCTTGCCAAACATAGTATGCCAGCATTACCCCAACAGAACCAGAATGCTAATGATCAAACTGAGAAAATGTCAAGTGTGTTGCCAACAATGTGGTTAGGAGCACAGAATGGCAGGTATTGTTAACAGAGTTAGATGACTACAGCAAACATTATAACATTCAGTGTTAGGTAATTTTCAAATTTAGTTTTGAGAATTTAATATAAAGAAGATCAACTTAATATTAAAGTTTTTATCTAAGTTAACTATTAACCAGATCGTTAAAATGAAAAATAAGATACAAATTTTAAAATTACAATAAATATTTAAGTATTAGAATGATAATAGAAAAACAAAATGTGTGTAATATCTCCATGTATTTAACAACAAGAACACAATAAACTAATTAAGAAATGAGGGAAATAATAACACATTTAACTGAAAGGACTATAGAAAGCAACAATAAATATTCAAGCATCATTCTGTTTGTTTTATCTTTTATAAAACAATAAATACTTCTGTAATAATTCAATAATTTGTTATACCACAATGTGAACCATGATACTTAACATGAAGATTAGTTAAACTTGTTGTAAAGAAGGATCGGAAGTTTTGCATTATTCGTCAGTTGGCTGAATTAATAATGATGTTTCTTCTCAAACATTAATTGTATTCTATCTACAATATTGATAAAACCAGCTGTACTTGTAGTATGAATTTTAATCTCCTAGTTGCTGAAGGGATGCGTAATTGAGATTTAATATTTTAAAAGTTTTATATCTTGTATTTTCGAGGAAGATTACACAGCTTATAAGATACAAATTATTGTAATTACTTTTTAGAGAAAACATCATTCAATGTGTACCATATTTATTTCTTCAGCATTTTTGTTCATTCTGCTGTGACTCAGTGGAAAAGGTGTATTCATTCTGTACATCTAAAAGATTCTGTGTTGAGTATTGTGTAAGTACCATTATTTCAATTCATTTTGTATAGTATTAGAATAAAATAATGATGTATGTGTGGTTGTGTACTGTCAACAATGGAAGAAGGAAACAGTTCTATGACATATAACGGTAGCTTCAGTACAGAAAAAATCCCAATAGAATTACAAGCATTGTATTTTACTAAACTATTATACTTCATGAAAGTATGCAAAGTAAAGTACCAAAAAGAACTGTTAAACAGTTTCAGTTATAGTCTGGACGTAGAATGTTGTTGCCATCACCATTGACTCCACATAAAGCAACAAAGAATGCAGTTCAGTCGCAACTGCAGTACCATTGTTCACTGAATAAGATTATAAAATTTCCAGTTGTAATCAATCATTTCATAGTTGAAAACACATTTATCTTTGCAGAACTTAAAACCACACTTTTCTCAGAATACGTGGTACCAATTGAAGCATTCGGTTCACTTCTCTGAACAGAAAGAATATATAAGATTGCAATTACACACACCACGTTTGTTATTTGACTGGTTGGTTAATCAGTATGATAACTGGTTGGGACCACGGAAGCTCCAACATTTCCATCAAATTTGTTGAGTAAAACTGCATGGCTTTGACCAAATTTTCTGTCAATTCCAACACATTCCCTTTTTAACAGACATTTTACACCCTCATTGTTAACACATGGATTTGTATTCTAAGAAGCCATAAAATAGCCACCCTTTATTGTATGATAAAAAAGGGACCACAACTGAATTTTATGCAAACCGTTTACAGGATAAAATAAATAAATATTTAATTGTATACACAATAACATAAACTACTATTTAGCAAAATAACCATATACATAAGACTACAAAAATAATGACATATATGTGACATATATACTCATATATTTGATGAGAGATTTGTATATGTTTTTATTTTTCAGAGAAAAATACATATACATGTGATAGACAGACACATAAAACTAAATGTGGAAAGGGTAAATGTACCCTAGTAAGGTTGGGATAAACCATCTATGAGATTTAACCCATTTGTAGTAAAGTAACGTCAGCATGATATATATATATATGTGTGTGTGTGTGTGTGTTGGAGCAGGTGTGAGTGATAAAACCCACAATGTCTCACATCTAAAACTACCACTCACATTTTTGCATTGAGTTTTGGGAAGTTGATTGTTCATAATGAAACTAAAAAACAGGAAGAATAAAACATATTACTGTAAAAGAACCTCTGGGGGTCATAAATGAAACTTCTGAAATTGGTGTTCCGTGTCTCTCCTTGTATGGAGAGAAGAGATACCAGCCATACCTATCTCAGCAGAATCATTTTAAACCCTATATTATAACATTACAATCATACTCTTTAGGTTATGATTCTTTTTAACATTTTGTAGGATTGATATAACACCATCTGGTATATTGACTATCAAAATGAAATGAAACATCAGCAAGATCATAGTCATTTAAACATTTGTACTTCTGAAGTTGTACTCAAATGTTTTCATAACATTGAATGAAATATGGTCTAATCAGAATATGTATTAACTCTCTCAACATGGGGTTGGTCAATTTGACCGAGTCATGTGACCTTTTGTACTTGTTTAAAGTCTTTATAAATTAATACTTATAACTCTATATATATTGGGTATATCTTCATGACATTTGGCAGTCGTTCAGTTAATGTTACAAGTCTTTCACGTACAAAATGTCATATTTTTAGTTAAGTATTTTTAATAAAATAAAATAAAGATTTGTCCATCAATATACTGAATATTTGTTTTGAATAGTCCGTGTGTGTAAAGTAATTTTCATGTTAAAATTAGAAATACTTTTTGGCATCTCAAACATCTCAAATTTCCTTTGTATAATCCCTAAAACCCTCTAAATACATTTCAGACGTTTTTTTTTTTACTAAATCCTTATAGTCTGTTATTTTCTCTACCTGATCTCAAAACTGGATTGGTCAATTCAACCGACCTTGTAACCACCAAAAAAAATAAATAAAATAAACCTAAATTAACCTTTTTTTTCTTTCTAGAATGACTTCAAATTGTAACATGAAACTACATTCATTTATCCTAAGTAGCTTTAAGTTCGTAACAGTATACATCTATTTATAATTAAATTTTATTGTTTTATTGCCCTCTGAACCATTTCTAACTACTTTCTGTTCCATTATAAGTTGTAAATCACTTGGGGAATGTGCAGCTCAGTTATGTTTTCAAATTATGTTACCCACGAGCTGCACGAGTGCATGCCTCTTTAACCATTTTAATTATATTATTATTATTACTTATTTTACTTACCTAGTCTTAAATAACTTAAAAAGATCTGTACTTTAAATTATTT
>NW_013668965.1:95778-109789 GCF_000517525.1 Limulus polyphemus
CTTGTAGAATTGAGAACTTAAAACTTGTATACTATTAAAATATGGATTATTAGCTACAATTTTATGCTATTCTAATGGGTATAACATAAACAAAAAAGTAGTTTAATAAAATTTTGAAATTAAGACACTAACATCTTGTGTCATGCACAATAATCGTTACCCTGAGTGAGAGGGTTCATAGTTATTTATATGTTTTTCTTTAGTTTTAAAACATTACCTTTTAACTTGTTGAAAATACATGAGCTTGAAGAAGATTCATACCCAATCCCACTGACCTCCTGTCTGGACATGGCTGGGCCCTGCTCTCTTTTTTTTCTTGCCTATTCTTGCACCTGTGTTTCCTTGTCATTAAATTTCAAGGAAACATGTATTTGTTTACCTCTATAACAAAAAGTTGATGGTATGAAAACTGGTTCCCAAGATACATATTTTTATACTTGGACATTGATAACCTTTGACATGTATTTATGTAAATATTTCATTTTTCCTTTACAGTCATATCAAAGGTAGAGTTTTTGCTGCTTTGGCAGATGGAACGGTTGCTGTTTTTCATAGAGCCCAAGGTATTGTTTTGTTTTATTGCAGTAACTACTAATTAGTATGATAAATTTTGTGTGCATAAGAAAGAATTTATTATTAGATATATAATCAATATTTTAAAATATAGAAGCATCTTTAATAGAATCATTTTCTTATAAATAAGACATTATTGCAGTAGTATTGAACTCACAAACAAGAACAAATATTAAGAGGAGAAATATGTTTTAAGAGTATTGAAGTCCTTAATAACCAGTTAAAATTGTTAGTGATTTTTCTGTGTTGTTAACCAGAAGATGTTGATATTAAGAACTTTGAAGTATTTTTTTGTTATTGTGACAAATCTTAGACCAAATTTAAGGATGTTGTGAGATCTGAGGCATGAAGATTATATATATAACTCTTGTTGTTTTTAGATAGACAGTGGGACTTGTCCAACTATCACGTGTTAGACCTAGGTCAGCCTCATCATTCAGTTCGATGTATGGCAGTAGTGTTCAGCAAAGTCTGGTGTGGCTATCGTAACAGGATACATGTTGTGAATTCAAAATCTTTGAAAGTTATTGTGAGTTATGTTATGCAGTTATTGATATTACCTTGAAATAATAATTAACAAAATGATATATTTTTCATTTTGTATATTTCAGCAATGTCTATACAGTAGAATCTCAGGAATATAATTTCCTTTTTTGTTTGTTTCTCTGTAAATTACAGTCTAGTTACTAAAAAAAATATGATCTGTGTGTTATTCTTTTAGAAATCATTTGATGCACATCCAAGAAAGGAAAGCCAGGTGCGACAGATGGCACGTGTTGGTGAAGGGGTGTGGGTGTCAATCAGACTAGACAGCACTTTACGGCTGTACCATGCTCACACCTACCAGCATCTGCAGGATGTCGATGTAGAGCCTTATGTTAGCAAGATGTTGGGTAAGATGTGTGTGTTATTAGCTGTACAGAGTTGTAAAATCAAGATTCAAACAATTCCTCCTTGGGATTCTTAGAGCTTTTTTTTTTAAATTCATATTTTGTTGGCAGTAGAATTAAGTGATGTGTTATTAATGTTTCAAGCTCAAACTAAGTTGAACCATGTGTTGGAGCTAATATCTTTGTCTTCTACACCTTTTCATTAGACTGAGAGGCAAATTTTTCTCTCTATAAAAGCATTAAAAGTAGGTTTGATTTGACTTTTTCATGAACTTAGACTAATTATTTCAGGGAGAGACAAAACAACAAAAAACCTGAGAAATACTGAGCAGTAAGGATAAATGGCACAATATTACAAACCTGTTTGTTAACAATTTGTATTTTTGTCTTTCCTGATTGGTATTCTTCATCTTTCAAAATTAGTCTGCCTATAACAAGAATTTTATAACAAGAACGATTATTAATACTTGTCAAACCAGCAGAAAAATTAAAAATTGTTTGTTTGTTAATAGTTATAGAATTCTTAAGTAATCAGAATTCCAAAACCTCTGCTAACACTATGTTTAGTTCTTGATCTCCAGGGTTTCCACTCTTTCCCCATCTAAACATTAAAAACGCTTGCTCCAGTCTATTATACCTCACTCGAATGCCCTTGGCAAATTCTAATTTGCAAACTTCTCCACCAACTTCAATGCGCCCTCTATCTAGGTAATGTTTATAAGCACCTCATTCAGATAATATAATCACTTTTTCTCAACAAAGCATTCAGCACAGGTTTCTATAAACAGGAGTGTTATGATTATTCACAACTTACATTGTGATTTTAAACATCGTTGGTGTTTCTACAGTTATTTTTTCATTTATATCAATAAATTATATTGACAAAAAACAAAACATACCGACAGGTATGAATTCCCGAGTTGATTCTATTATGGAGGCCTACCAGACCTCTTCCACCTCTGCTATCTGATGTTTGTCAATAGCCAGGGAAGGGGTCACTCTCAGTTGAAGCTGTCCATGATAGAAACCGTTGCGACTGGAGACATATATGTGGAGCGAGTTCTGAGGCGGGTTTTGCAATTGACCTAGGACTAGTTAGGGAAAAGTTAGACTTCGTTTTTGTTTTTTTTCAGCTTCTTCTTCTACTAGGTCGGCCTCAACAGAGGATCATTTTGATCAGCAACCTCCAGCCCCTTTTCTTTGTTTCGTTACTCAGGTTTGGGAGGTTTTGGGGGTCTCTCCCATTGCATTTTACTCTACTCCTTCTTTGTTGGCAGAAAGGATGGCAAGTGTTTACTTGGTTTTTTCTCCATTTCCTGGTATTGTTGATCATGCTGGAAGATTTGCTGCTCAGTTTTGCGACGGGATAGCTATACCTTGTTCCCTAAGTTTGTCAGAAAAACATACTTTAGCATATCACCCCTAGGAGGAAGTATATTTAGCTTCTCAATGGACGGACCCCTTTTAAACCTGTGGTAGTTTTGATTGGAATCTGTGATCACTTAAACAGTTTTCTCAGATTCTTCTTACTCTCATGACTGTCCTGGGGTATTTATCTTCGATCTAACTTGTCTTAAGACTATCACCATTCCCTTCAGCAATTTGAGGATGAGTTGGGTATTTTGCTGATGTCTTCATCACTCAGATTGTCTTTCAGTTCCTTTCTTGGTATTTCTGGCTGGTTTGTTGTTAGAATTTTTTCAGTATAGACACTTTGTTATAAAGTGTTTGTTTACCATCTTCTGCTCTCAGTGAGCTACTGGAAGCTCCATTTCACAGACGTATCTCTTCAGGGATGGGGAGCTTATCTTCTAGGTCAGGAGTTCCAGGGTATTGGGATGGAAGATGTGTCTACCCTCCATATCAACATTCTTGAACTCCTTGCAGTACACCAGGTAATGGTTCAAGGTCTGTCTCACTTGAAGGGAAAAATTGGCATGATACTTTCTGTCAATGTCACAGTGGTATCTCAGATTTCTTGTCAAGGAGGCACACATTCTTGAGACCTTTGTTATCGTACCTTGTGTCTTCTCTACTGGGCCCATTCCCTTCATATCAGTCTTTTACCTTGTCATGTTCCAGGAATGATGAATTTACTTGCAGATCACTTGTCTTGACCCAACCGGATTCTTCTGATGAAATGGATGCTACATCACAAGGTTTTTTGGTGGATTTGTTCTCAGTTCATGTCTCCAATGATCGATGCTTTTGCGACTCATTGGAATTCTCAATTGCAGTTGTTTGGTCTCAGATACCTCATCCTCAAGTGTTGGCAATAGATGCATTCAGTCAGAACTGGACAGGTTTACATCTGTATGCCTTTCCCTCAATTTGGCTATTACCCCAGGGTTCTGACCATGGTTCGTTCCACTCCCTGTCAAGTTCTCTTGGTTGCACCATATGGACCAGCTCAAATGTGGATTCCGCTTCTTTGGTATCTGCAGGAATGTCCACCTCTACCTCTTCCATTTTAGCAGTCTCTATTGAGACAACCTTGATCTGACATTCTCCACCCAGACATTTGCTTTATCTACGGTGGCTTTATATTAGTCATTCTTATCCACTATTTTTTTATATTCCAAATATCGAAAGGACAGTACTATCACATTTACTCAAATCCTTTTGTATTCTTCAGCCCAAATGACCTTTTCAATTACTGAACTGAGATTTTACAGTTGTTTTACATGTATTGTCTCATCCTCCCTTTGAGCCCTTAGCTTCATATTCTTTGTTTCACTCTTATCTTAAATTGTAATTTTTGTTGTTGTTGGCTTGTGGACGTCATCAGTCGGATTTGTTTGCAATCCATATGCATTGGACTCTTTATCATTCCACATTTGTCCTGCTTTATCTTGATAGGTCTTTTCTTCCCAAGACTCTAGCAACCAGGGAAGAGAAAAGATCCTTCTCACCAATCTATTTGTCAGCCATTTCTCACCTTTCTGACCTCTTTGATCCTTATCATTTGTTCTGTCCCGTCAGGGTCCTCCAAGTATTATTTAGCTTGTATTAATTGATTTCCTATTACCCTAACGATGTGCCTTCCCAAATTTATTTGCATGACCTATAATGGATTATCATTACAGGAGAGGAATCTTTTGCGTGTCACATCTCACCAGATTCATCATTAGCCACCCTGGTTGAATTGCCCTCTGGAAGACTATGTGCAGGCTGGTATTACATTACTTACATAATCTGGCAGTTTCCTCTTCTGAGGGTTTTTGACCATGTCTGTTAGTCTTTAACCAGAGGTGAGAATTTTCCTCAATCATTTACTCTTTTATTTCCAGGGTCCCTTTATATTTCACTGGATCCCACTTTGTGGTGAGTGTTGCCCAGGCAGGTATACTTTCTCAGTTCTGCACTAGCAACCACTTTCACTATAAATACTACAGGTTGCAACAGACTCTGTTAAAATAAGGTGTTCCATAAGACCATCTAGGCACCTACTGGATTGTATTACCTTATCATTATGGACCACCACTTATGGACTATCATGAGTAAAGCTAAAGGGGATCCTGCCCGTCTGTGCCGATCATCAGGTTGAATAAATCGGGATTGGTTCACTTTTAAAAATGTAGGGAACTTGATTCTCCTATTTTACAGTTTCCAGAGCACAGTTTCTCAGGATTCCCCAATGCATATTACCCCCCAGACTCTACTAGTGGAGCTTGTGAGTCCTTACCACCCCCAGTTTTCAGTCACTGAGGTGGCAAACAGAGGCTTTTCCTCCAGAGTGTTTGAGTGTGTTTCTTCACTCTTGGAAAAGAGGGCTAAGTTGGGGACCCTCCTCCTTGGGTCCCTGGGTGTTTTTCCCAGATGTCAGTAGGAGTGGCACCAGCCTCTGCAGGAGCCTACTTGTAATTCCAGTTCAGATTTAACACAAAACTATTCAGTTGGGGGGTGCATGGGCCTTCTCTTTAATCAGTGTTGGTTTTATATATTGTTCATGGGAGGAGGTCTACTATCTCCTCATAATTTCAAATGTGATTTTGTACCATCCTAAGTCCTTGGTTGAGCACAGGTTCCACATCATCTCCATAATTCTAGGGGCAAGTGGAATACTCCTTGCCTACTTGGTTGGGGAGTGAGGATGAATGTTCATAATTCCAGACTGGTTGAGTATGGCATACATGATTCCATCATTCCAAGCCCCGGTGTTGCCTTTTGGACTTCTTCAGGTGGAGAAGAAAGTTTGTCCACTTTAGTGTTGCTTACTTTCTCATCATGATTCCGGTGGTGTGAAATGCATCACTCTATGACTACAGGTTGGGATCCGATCAAAAGTATATATATAACATTGCAACCCAATAGGCCCTAACCACCAATGTGGGATATAGGTACCAGGACCTCTTAATTCCAACCTCGAGTTGTGGAATCTCGGCTATCTGGTTGGGGCTGTCCTACACTGATGATTACTTATATTCTATTCCACCTTTGAAATAGGAACTGGGTTTCAGGTGAAGAGCATACCTGTTCTGGATGTATTGTGGTTCTTCCACTCTTGTACCATCTTTATCTTGGTACACTCCTGTTCTATACAGACGTTTCTGTATGGTTCGTTCCTGCACTGCCCCCCCCCCCACCTTGTTAATGTGAGATTCTAGCTATAGTGTCGGTGGAGGTAAGTATGTTTTGGAAGTTAACATTTTCCTAAACTAAAATTGTATTTCCAGTAATATTTACCTCCGCTGACACTCTTCCGCCCTTCCTTCCCACTAAAAGCTGGTTTATGTCTCAAAAAAGTGATTACATTATCTGAATGAGGTGCTTATATACAACTTCTAGATAGAGGGCACATTGAAGTTGGTGGAGAATTTTGCAAACGAGTTTGCCAAGGGTATTTGAGTGGGGTATAAAAGACTGGAGCAAGCATTTTCAATGCTTAGATGGGCAAAGAGTGGAAACCCTGGAGATCGTGGAATAGCTATAGTGTCAGCGGAGGTAATTAATATTGGAAATACATTTTCAGCTTATGAAAATGTTAACTTTTGTGCTTAACGTGTTGCTAAAGAGTTATGTTTCTCTTGTATAAAAATATATAATTAAATTTGAGTGGAGGAATCACAAAATGTTTAGAATTATCTCAAAATCATAGTAATTATTTAAAAGTACAAATACAAATATAGAGAGGAAGAAAGGTATAGATGAACACAATGATGTCTGTAGAATGAGGCAGTAACTAACTTAAGGTGATTCACTCTTTAAGGTAAAATATATAAGCTTGATAGCATCAGAAATATAATTTCCATTTTGCATTGGTAGAGAAAAAAAAACTGAAACTTACAGACGTAAAATAATCTCAAAGTCCTCCAAAATAAGAATTACGAACTTATGGTGGAAAAATGTAAAAGTTAATATAAAACATCTGTGATGGGAGTTATAACATCAGGAATTTAATTTAACAGTCATGTTGGCAGAAAAACGAAACATTGTGCATGCAAAATAAATCAGCCCATTAGTGGCTGAGCAGTAAGTTTGAAGTCTTATAGTGCTAAAAACCAAGTTTTGATACCCATGATGGGCATAGCACAGATAGCCCATTGAGTATCTTTGTGCATAACTGCAAAGGAAAAGAAAATTTTTTTATAAAAACAAACACTGCAAGTCTGTGGAATGGAAAGAGGAGATTTTCAGATGGTGCATGAAACACTCCTCAAAATGCTAGTATAAGAAAATCAAATGTAATGTTCACTTAAATTTATGAACTGAAAGAAATGTCAGTTGTAATAATTAACAAATGTTTTCCAGTTGATGTTTTTAAGATATAAATGTATTTGAAACTTAAGCTTATGTGTGTTTTCCTGGAAAAAATCTAGGTGTTCTTCAGTAACCCAAAATACTATGATGTTGTCACACACATACCACATTGAATCCTGCAACTATTGGCTTCTGTCATGTACAGATGTTCACATATGCACAATATTGAATTTTGCAGCTAAGTCCAAACTAAAAAAACAAAAAAAAATAAATAAATGAATAAACAAATAAAATAAAATCCAAAACTTAATCACCATCAAGATCCTTTTCTTTCAAAAATTAATAAACTTATTAAAATAAAATCAGCTCTTGCGATAACACAGATATTATTATTTTAATACTTTATCATTATTCAAAACACACACAACATATATAATATTCCATGGAATATTTTTATGAATAACACAGTATGTGAATTAGAAAGACAGGAATTGGTAAGTTTCCCACAGATCATTGAATTTGGCATTATTAATGGTAGAACCTTGAGAAGATTATTGGAGGAAGTAAATCCTGTGCTTTAACTAATGCAGTTATCATGTTTCAGTTTTGGTACACAGTTTGTGTTTCTTGTGTACACTACATACACCTGTTTAGTTATAGGCACAGTATAGTGTTACAATGTACTGATAATAGCTTTAGTGATAAATATTAATTATGTTAGTTACTATTAATTTAAAAGTATCACTTTAGGTATCACACTGAGCATACTCTAACATCAAACACTAAAACTTAGATTTCGTTAAATGCTGTTTAGGCCTCAATTTTAGAAATGTTTTATTCAGAGCTCAAATTTTCAAAAAGACCTGGGTATTTGAAGGTTATTGTGTTAGGCCTTATAGACTGTTATGAAAGCTTATAACTAAAACTTTTAACTTGCAGGTATTAGCCTTAGATTATTGGTTTCATAAGTATTTTAAATTCAACACCTAGAATTAGACATTTTAGACTTATAATAAGCTATATTCTAGTCATTTCTATTGTTACATCTCTGGTCGCTTGTTAATTTCCCATATAATTTCTTTCGGATGAAACTTTAGCGACACAAGTCCTTTCTTAAATAAAACTAGTTTATTCTTTCTCAATACAACTTTGCAATACACTTAATTTCCACAGTCACTTTAACTTAAACACATGCTATAATTCACAACGATTCACGCACTTTACTTACGGTTACTACCGCGCTTGACTCAATTGTCCGTCTCTATCTCTGCCTGTCTGCAATTTTTCATTCCGTCACTTCTTGCCGGTCTTATATATACAAAATAGAGGGCGTCTGGCGAACGCTCGAGCCTTCAGGAACCTTCTAGATACTCATTACCTGTTACCAGCATCACGTGACTTCCGCTGTCGTAACACTATAAATTATTTTTCAGTTAATAAATACTTATGAATTATAGGCTTAGTATTTAGCCATAATTATGTTATAAATATTTTTTTAGAATGTAAGAACCAAATAATGGAATTTTAGAGTACTAAAGTATTGTACCTGTTTCATTTATCTTTTTTTATATATTATACTAAGACTGGGGTATACAAATCACAAAGTATATGGAGTTTGATACAGATAAGTATTTTATTTATTATTGTTCTAAATCATGGGTTGGTAATTCACAACATACATGGAGTTTGATACGGATAAGTAGTTTATTTATTATTTATCATTATACTAAGATTAGGATAGGTAAATCAATCTACATGGAATTTGATACGAATAAATAGTTTATTTATTATTTATCATCATACTAGGTCTGGGTAGGTAAAACACAGGCGACATGTAATTTGATATCGATAAGTAATAAGTATTTTTTATCATTATACTAAGCTTCAGGTAGGTAAATAACATTGAGTTTGATAGAAATGAGTAAGTCATTTATTATTTATCATTGTGCTAAGTCTGTGGTAGGTGAATTACATTATATATTACACATTATTACGATATCATAATATTCAGCTTGAAGTAGGTAATTCAAAACATAAATGGAATTTGATATGGATAAGTAGTTTATTACTTAATCTAGAGTAAATTATCTGGGATATTTATACCAAGATAAGATTTGGTTTCCAGGCTTATTCTCACTGAATATATAGCTAGGCCTAAAATGGCACCATTAGGCCTGTTTAGCCATGCAGATATACATCCACATTTTCTATTTGTAGTTCTACCTAATGAACGATAGTTACTTTAACAATTAATGGATCTAATAAAAACTTGGTTAGTTTTTAAATAAACAAAATACATTCATAAGCAACAGAGAGTACATCAATTTACATAATAGAGCTGGACAATTAGTGGATTTTACTGATTGATTAATTGTTGAACTCATTAACTGATTATACAGTGGAACCCCATTATAATGTGATAATTGGGATCCATGAAATGTGATGATATTAAATGTGGGATCATGTTATTTTGGGGTACCCATAAATGCTCATTTTCTATATCTCTTGCATGGTTAAATCGGTACATAAATTATGGTATGTCAAAATTATCACATGATTGTATTTATTAAATACACTGTTGACATGGTTAAATGCATTACAACATTTAAAGTTTTTCATGAACAAACATGTGAAAATATAATGCTGAGCATGGCCAAGCGGTTAGGGAGCTTGACTCGCAATATGAGGGTCGTAGGTTCAAATCCTTGTCCCACCAAGCATGCTTCCCCTTTCACCCATGGGGGCTTTATAATGTGATGGTCAATCCCACTATTCCTTGATAAAAGAATAGCCAAAGAGTTCGAAGTGGGTGGTGATGACTAACTGCCTTCCCTCTAGTCTTTCACTGCTAAATTAGGGACAGCTAGCACAGATAGCTCTTTTGTAGCTTTGTGCAAATTTAAAAAAAACAAATATATAATGCTGAACATCAATAAAATTTCATAGGCCTAATTTTAAACAAGCAAAATCAAGCACCTAAAATTTTCGGCCAATAAAAAAAAACTTTAATAACATGTAAAATGTCTCAAAAATCTGTTGTTTATTTTTTTTTTAAATTATCTAATGTTGATAATCTGTTGTTTATTTTTTTTTTAAATCATCCAATGTTGATTATCTCATTCTGGCTAAGAGCAAAGTCTAGTATGCTTCTTAGCTACAAAAAAAAAGTTTAATTAAATCATGAAAATCAAAGGCTATGCACATATTTAAGAAAAACTACCTTAAAATGTCAGAAGACATAGGCTGTGTTAGAATTACTCTTCTGTTCACTTCTTGTATACTGTACTGCTTTCTAGGAAGCAGCATGCTTTGGTCAAGTGACTAGAAAGGTTTCTTACAAAAACAAACATGACAAGGACAATTCCTTTAAAGAAAAATTGACAAAATTGTTGAATTACACACCAAAATCTCAGTTGAAAACTTGGAAATTAAGTAATAGAAAATGAGGAGCCAAATGCTGACAGTGTTATATCAGCGTACACCTTAACAGTGTTCTAATAAAATCAGGAGCCAAATGCTGACTGTGTTATATCAGCGTACACCTTAACAGTGTTCTAAGAAAATCACGGGCCAAATGCTGACTGTGTTATATCAGCGTACACATTAACAGTGTTCTAAGAAAATGAGGAGCCAAATGCTGACAGTGTTATATCAGCGTACACATTAACAGTGTTCTAAGAAAATCAGGAGCCAAATGCTGACTGTGTTATATCAGTGTACACATTAACAGTGTTCTAAGAAAATCACGAGCCAAATGCTGACTGTGTTATATCAGCGTACACCTTAACAGTGTTCTAAGAAAATCAGGAGCCAAATGCTGACTGTGTTATATCAGTGTGCACCTTAACAGTGTTCTAAGAAAATCAGGAGCCAAATGCTGACTGTGTTATATCAGCGTGCACCTTAACAGTGTTCTACTGTATTCAACAAATCGATTATTCTCATGTGAGACTATTCTTCATATTTTTAGCTTGTATGGGTTTTTTAAGATATTTTTGAACTACCTTTTAGTATGATAGATAATTTCAAGTCAACAGCTTGGTGTTATGTTATTTTTATACTTGAAAATGTATCATGTATGTAATATGGAACAAAACCGCAACAGGCTGAAAATATGGTTAATACTCTTCCACAAGTTTTGCCCTACTACAGATTTTTAAAAGTAATTGTCCTTAAATTTCATGTGATAAAACTAGAAAGATTCTTCCTAGAAAAGAAAAAGACAGCAAGAAAACTTTGTGATGATACTAGATGACCTCTTTTCAGTGATTCAAATAATTCATAAGATGGAACTCAAAGTGTTATAAGAAATATTAAAATATAAAAAAATCTTTAATTGCAGACATTCAGCAATTTTTTTCTAATGAAAAACTTAGCAAGTAATTAACAGCTTTATAAATATGAAAAATACTGTAAGCTTTTGTACAAGAAACTGTTGGTGTGGTCAGAAGTTTATAAAGAATATGTACATTAATATGATTAATATGTTTACATTTTATCGTATAAGCTGGAAGAAACTGTAGAAACACTTATATATACCCTAAGAAAACAATAAATCAAACTAGTTACAGTTTAATGTGCTAGGTGGTGTTTAAATGGCACATGGTGACAGCCAGATGAAAAATAATGATGATGAGAAATCATAATGGCAATATTTCATTTGCTTGGACAGTTGGAATAGTAGAAAACAGTAATAATCAACAACTCAATTCAATAACACAGGATTACTATGAATAAGAATATTAATCTGATCCTTAAATAGAAATTAGAGATTCCATGGTATAGAAGTTTGTGGTTTAGTATATACTCTTATAAGTAGAACTTACTCTGTTCATCTAGTACCTAGGGCAAGAACCCATCACTCTGAGATTAAGATTTTCATGCTCTGCCACCTGAGTAGTGTTTTAATGAGTCGAGATGTTTTATTAAGAATATATTTTGTTGCGAGGACCATTTTATTATGATTTATTATGCTTTACTTAAGATTGAGTTGTGTTTTTGTGAAACAGTATGTTTTATTAAGAATATCTATTGTTTCCAGGACAGTTGTGGTAATGTTTAAAATGCTTCACTTAAGACTGAGTTTTTGTGAGTTGAGGGCTCAAGATGTTTCATAAAGAACATTTTGTTATCAAGACTGTTGTGTGAAAAAGTTTGTGAAGATGTATTTGTAGATCTTCTTACATGTGTAAACTCATCTGTATCTTCGTTACTTATTTATATCTGTGGGATTACTAGTTACTTTAGACACTAACATCTTTAGAAATTATTAGTTCTGGTTTGCTAAATATTTTTACTTTTTTTTCATATGCTATACATATTTTCACCCAAAACATATTTTTTAAGGCCAATTCTTGTTTCATAGGTACTGGCAAGCTAGGATTTTCTTTTATTCGTATCACAGCCCTTTTAGTTTCTTGTAATCGCCTCTGGATGGGAACAGGCAATGGAGTCACAATATCTGTACCTCTTTCTGAAGGTAAAATGTGTTTAAGTTATAAATGTAGGAATTTAATTTATCTGCTTTATCATAAAATTGCATTCATTCAATTGTTTTTTTAAATAAATGAAAAAGTGATTTTAAAAAGATTTGTTATTTTTTACTTCTTATGAAGTAATGTTCTGTTCAAATTTAGCCTTCTTCAGGATAAGGTATCATGACTGACCATCTTGTAGAAGTTTCAGTGACATGCAGTTCTTCTCACTCACATTAAATTTTGTTTATAATTGTATAAAATACTGGGTGTAAAACTTCAGAAAAACATTCTACAGTGGTATAAAAAATTATTGCATCACCCAATTGTTTTCACATTTTTTGGTTCCTGTATTTTTTTATGAGATCGTGCATTGTGGAAGTGTCAGAACTTGTGTAAAACAGTTATGCACATGGAGTGGTGTAAGCTGACTCGTATTTCAATCATCCAAACACATATATGCATGTTCATTAATAAACCAACTGCAACAAACCTATTACAGCAGATGATCAACAAATACTAGGCTTATACTAAAATGTTCTCTGATGTAATTGACAAAAAAGTGGTAACAGAGTCTGTTTCTTTGGTTGTGACCCCTCTGGCCTTGATAACTGCTTGACATTGCTAGGGCATAGAGTGTGCGAGGGACTGAATTTAGGCAAGGCTGATTTCATGATGCTCATGCTGATTAAGGTTTCCTATAGTTCCAAGGTGATTCTCGATCACTTCATTACCCATTACCTTCCAGCAGTTTTTGATAAGGTTGAGATCTGGATTGTTGCCTGACCAGCAGTTGTCTTTATCCTCTCACTTCAATGATAGTCCTTCACCTGAAGCAATGATATAAACCCTAAAATGTCTTTTCAATACACACAAAGTGAAAATTCCTCTCTATTTCCCATTTACTGCATAGAGACCATGAATATTATCAATCTTTTTTGGGCTAGTGGCATTGAGTATGGTCATTCTGGAATGTGTACTGATCAGTTCCACCAAAGAGATCCCAAATTGTTGGCTTTAACCTGGTCTCAAGGATCTCAATGCACTTGCCAATATTGACAGTGCCTTTCACAAAATCCAGACATCTCATAACCTGTTCAGAGATGCATCCCCATATCACATAACCCTGCAGATGCTTCACAGTTGCAATCACATATGCTGGATGAAACTTCCCCACATTGACATCATACAAAGTGATAACCATCAGACCCATGCAGATTGAAATTTGATTAGTCTGAGAACATCACTTTGCTTCAATCCAGTCAGCATGATCTTTGCTCAAATTGAACCTCGTCTAGAATGAACACAAATTATAACACAAAAACATAAATGTTTAGACTAAATAGCTTAAATCTCACAACATTATACACTTAT
>NW_013668965.1:110662-112405 GCF_000517525.1 Limulus polyphemus
TTATCAGGTATAACATGTGACATGAAAGCAAATTCATATAAGATATAAATATAAATTCATTATAAGATGGTGGGTAATGAAGATTCTTGAAATGTAATCGCAGTCATACAACTAAAATACCAATTCAATGTTGACTACTGGATATAACTGTTGAAATTCACCTCATTTTAGAAATTTAAAAGATAAAAATGCTAACATAAGATTTTATAACACATTAATGCTTGTATACTTGTGTTATTTGTTCTATTTTGACCATGCAGCATACAAGCAGCCAGAAGTAGCTGAGACTGGAGGGAAAGCACCAGGTGGGATGATGGGAGTCTCCAGTGATAGCAATGAAAATGTCACCTCGGATAGCTTTATCCCATACTGTTCTATGGCTCAAGCTCAGCTGTCTTTCCATGGTCATCGAGATTCTGTTAAATTTTTTGTAGCAGTACCAGGTAGTTAGTGTTTTCATTTTTCTGCATGTAGTCCTAATTTTGAACAGTAATTTAACTGTTTATGATCATTAAGAAAAAAGTAAGTGGTTTGTTTATTTTGGTATTACTGGTATTATTTCTATAGTTTTGGAAGAGTTGAACATCTACATTAATATCAAGTATTCCTTTTTATTCAGAGGTTGTGTACGAACAGTATCTATTGTTAGATACAATTTCTGTATGTTTCCCATGCTTCTTACACTCCACATTAAAAACACGTTTATTTAACAGAATTATGTTATCAAGAATATTACATTTACAACATGGCACTCTGTAAACAATACTCACCATGTTTTGGCATGTTGACCTAACTTTCTTAATATTGGAAAAACACATTTTTTACAAAAACTACTTTATCAAGATCATTACAACATGATACTAGAAAACATTCATTCTGATCTCAGTATTGTTGGAGTGTGCAGTAAATTATCTAGAGAACAGTCACTTTGTTTTCAGTATTGTTGGTGTGTACAGTAAATTATCTAGAGAACAGTCACTTTGTTTCAGTATTTTTGGTTTGTACAGTAAGTTATCTAGAGAACAGTCACAATATTTTCAGTATTGTTGATGTGTACAGTAAATTATCTAGAGAACAGTCACTTTGTTTTCAGTATTGTTGGTGTGTACAGTAAATTATCTAGAGAACAGTCACTTTGTTTTCAGTATTGTTGGTGTGTACAGTAAATTATCTAGAGAACAGTCACTTTGTTTTCAGTATTTTTGGTTTGTACAATAAGTTATCTAGAGAACAGTCACATTATTTTCAGTATTGTTGGTGTGTACAGTAAATTATCTAGAGAACAGTCACTTTGTTTTCAGTATTGTTGGTGTGTACAGTAAATTATCTAGAGAACAGTCACTTTGTTTTCAGTATTGTTGTTGTGTACAGTAAGTTATCTAGAGAACAGTCACTTTGTTTTCAGTATTATTGTTGTGTACAGTAAATTATCTAGAGAACAGTCACTTTGTTTTCAGTATTGTTGGTTTGTACAATAAGTTATCTAGAGAACAGTCACATTATTTTCAGTATTGTTGGTGTGTAATGTAAATTATCTAGAGAACAGTCACTTTGTTTTCAGTATTTTTGGTTTGTACAATAAGTTATCTAGAGAACAGTCACATTATTATCTAGAGAACAGTCACTTTGTTTTCAGTATTGTTGGTGTGTACAATAAGTTATCTAGAGAACAGTCACTTTGTTTTCAGTATTGTTGGTTTGTACAATAAGTTATCTAGAGAATAGTCACTTTGTTTTTAGTAT
>NW_013668965.1:113343-123888 GCF_000517525.1 Limulus polyphemus
AGTAAGTTATCTTAAGGAAACAGTCATTTTGTTTTCAGTATTGTTGGTGTGTAATGTAAATTATCTAGAGAACAGTCACTTTGTTTTCAGTATTTTTGGTTTGTACAATAAGTTATCTAGAGAGAACAGTCATTTTGTTTTCAGTATTGTTAATGTGTACAGTAAGTTATCTAGAGAACAGTCACATTATTTTCAGTATTGTTGGTTTGTACAATAAGTTATCTAGAGAGAGAACAGTTATTTTGTTTTCAGTATTGTTAATGTGTACAGTAAGTTATCTAGAAAACAGTCACTTTGTTGTAATAAAATGTCCCTACCCAACTATGTTGATTACAAAAATCTACATCACAAAACTGCCAAGGGAATGTTTTTATGGAAATTCAAGTTTGAAAATAGGTACAATTTCAACTTTTATGGTGAAGAATGATGATTATCACCTAACTTTAGAACTGGATTGGTCCTTTGATGAAATGTTTTAACAATTATTTTCATCTTACCTATGTGAAAGAACTGTCCATGATATGAAGTTCTAATCTTATCTTATAGGTCAAGGTGGAATGAGTACAGCTACCACACTTGGTAATGCTGGAGACAGTAGAAAAAACTCTGAAGGAGATTCTGAAAGTTTAAAGTCTAAATATGTGCTAGTCATCTCAGGAGGAGAAGGTTACATTGACTTCCGCATTGGTAAGTTTATTCATTTTCCTTCTTGCATTTTATAAGATTTATAATTTTCTGATTATGAAATGGTAATCTCATATACATTCTGGGTGAGAATGAGACTCAAATATATGATGCATGATTATACCTTTTGAATGTATATTAATTTATCTTAATGGTCTTGCATGAAATTACTTATTTATATGTGTATCTTCAAATCTCACAATACAGTAATGAATTACCAACCATACATATTTCTTCAAGCTTTACTTATTAGTTTGATGTGTGCATTTGGGGGGACTGAGAGCTTTGAAACCATTACTTCTGTCTGTTTTAACTGTATAAATCATAAACATATATTAAAGTAATAGCTATATGTGAAATGTGCTATTGTAGGCTAAACATTTTCATCAGTAGAGTTGTTTTTGAGCACTTGAATATGATAGGATATTCTTTCTGACTTGTATCCATCTCTAGCAAAAACAAAATTAACAAGAACTTGTTGGTCATGATTAAGAGTTAATATAATAATAAATAAATTAAAGTGTTACTGGGGCATCTTCTCCTAATTCTAGTACAAAAAGTGATACTGTGTAGTTTATTTGTGGATAAGAATTACTGAAGGTCAAATAGAGGATTTTAAGCAAAATAAAGAAGTGTTCAATAGAACCAGTGAAGGTTAATGAGTCAGGTTTTTACATGCTGTGTGTCTAATGAGACAAAGTGCCTATAAAATTAAGGTAGTGCTACTTATAGTTGTAAGTAGGGTTAGCAACAGAGAGAAAGTATATTAAACTGTTCAAACAAGAAGTGTAAATAAAATAAAATTCACTGTTTAGTGACACAGAGGATAAACATATGCAAGAACTGGCGAACTTATTAGAAGAACACAGAAGGTGATTTTTATTATTATACAAATACAGTAAAGCATAAAATAGTAGTACCGAGTAGCATATCTATAGTGTAGATATTCAAAAATTGTTTAACAAGTTTTAGTAATGTATATTAATAGTATAAATTTACTCAAAACCTGGCTTCTCTGTAACTCTAATTAGTCTTACAGGTACATGCTCTGACAGCCAGACTCTCTTATTGGGATGTTATGTTGCCTGTACTCTAGGTGTAGTCATCTGAGGGGCTATATTTACACACTTGTTTAGTATTATTATACTTTTATTCTATCCCTGTTCACTTTAATTCTATTTGCTGGTTTATTTCAAGTTACTGGTTCTGTGCTTATTTTTAATTTTTCTACTATTAGGCTTGGTGCTTTTCTCTGTACTATCACTGACCTTACTGTTCTTATGATACTTGGATCCAAAACCATTCCAACATTCTCTGGGTCACGTATCACCATTACTGTGTCCTGACTTCTAATCTTTAGACTTACTGCTGTAGTTGTTAATTGTGGAGGCATCTGGCTGTACAACTGTGTCACTCTGTTTGGTCATTAGTCTTTAAATTAACACATAAGTCTGAAGATGTACTTTTTCAAAACTTTAGATCTCTGTTTCTATGTATAGCATACTTCTGGTAATGGATACATCAGCATCATAACTTATTAGGAAATCGTGACTTGAAATTCTATCTCTCTCTCCAGAAATAAACTAAATGGTCAATTCATAAATCTTCAACTTCTACTTCAACATGATATTTTCCCAATGTTGTCACTGGATGGTCGTAATAGAAGTTACTATAAATTGTTACCTGCATTATTTATTAAGTCTGCCCTTGGCAATGAAGATCTATAACTTATAACTGACATTATCTTTAACTACCTGAGAAATCTTATGTACACTACACATGCTTGATATATTAACTACTACTGTTGAAAATACCATAAAATGGGGTGATTAGAAACAGATTTATTTCAAATGGTGACCTATCAGAGTTGCCAAGCAATGTATTAGTATTAGCAATCAGACTTAAAGCCCATATTAAATATATTGATAACAGTAGTAAAAAAATAGTGTCAATTGAAGATAAAGAATTTTGCCATAAAATCTGTAAATTACAATTTAAATGTACTAGAAATACCAGTCTTAGTAATAAAATAACAGTTTTTAGATAGAAAATCCAATATGTGTTGAAATGTATGAGATTATTAAAATCTAATTTAAACAAACTTACATTGGCCAAAACTATTTTGAAATATCCATAAACTTACCGCAAATAATATTATTAAACACCCCTATTTAAATCAGACAAAACATTTTATTATACAGTGTACTGACTGTTGTTAACTCCAACATATTAAAAAACTAAACCAGTTTTTATGCAAATTTGAATTAATCAAAACTTGAATGTAGAAATTTTGATAAATAGAGGCAAAATTATTAATAGAATTATCAACATAGTTAAATTATTTTGAAATGTGCAGTTTATTGTAAGATAAATTAATAGAACTTTGTTTTTGTTTGAAAGATTTAATAATTATTTCCATTCGAAAAAAATTTAAGTCTCCAAAATTAAAAACATAAAGAGAAAATTACCATTTACATTTCATCATGTTATTGTAGTTAAATTCTAAAAGAAAACACGATCGTTGTAAATTATTAGACCTTTGTTGTCCAATAGGTAAACTAGGTTTATAAGTAGTAACAGTTGAACAAAGGTAAATATAAATAAATATTGCAAAACACTGAATAATTTTGGAGAGTTCTTTACTTCACTATATTGCAGTGCCATTTAATAGTAACTTCAGGTACGGCAGAAGTAAATGTTACATACTGGTTTACTACTATACTCGTAGCCGGTTAACATCAAATCGTCTGTAATGCAGACCTAAAGAGATGGTAAAACACATTAGAGAAGCTCACTGTGTGTGTGCTAATTATTATAGAAAATTGTCTTGTTCTTTGTAAGTTTTATGTTCACTGTATGTACTGGAGACAATTCAAACAAAACAAAATGAATGCTTTTTTTCAGGAAATCAGTTGGGATTGATGTATTTTTCAAACTTAGACGTTTGTTATTTGGACATCAAAATCTGCCTAAATTGGCTCATATTTTACGGTCTTAAAACATGCAATTTTTAAAATCTTCATAAAAATAACATATAAAGTAGAAAAACTTAACTAAAAACAGGTGTAATCCAGCAGTTAGAAAAATAATCATAACTAAAAAAGCACAGTTGAAAGCTAACACGTACACAATATCAGACACGCAATGAACAGGAACTCATTTAGAATATTGAATGATTGTTTAATAACTTTCACGTATTATTTATATTTTAACATTCAGGGTATTTTAGATTTGTATGTTTTTATTACTTTAATAGGGTGCTGGATTCCAACTTTAGGATTTGGATACAGATTTAATTCATAATAGTATGGATGGTAGGGTGCTGCTGACTGGCTGCCTTCCCTCTTATCAGTAATTCTAGCCTTTGTAGCTTTACCATAAATACAAAACTGAGGATAAGCACATCTACGTATTAAATCAGTGTATTGAATAACTGTATAAGAAGTTTAACAAATGTCAGGTGCTTTGTTAACAGTGTATTTAACTCATTGAGTGTGTAATTAAAGTTTGGGTGGGTTCTCGAAGTATCAATTATCCACTAATGTAGAATTTGACCTTTCTTAGTATTTAGTCAATATCCACTAGTTGTACTTTTCCTCTATGATGTATGATGCACACACGGTACTAAGGCAAGAAACTTGAAGACGTGTGTATCCCAATTGTCACACTATGTAGAAGAGATTTTGTGAAACTGTGGGGTACATCCACTTGTCTCACCAAACAGCTATAAATGTCAAATCGGATAAATCCGATTTTATAGCATCCAAAGGGTTAAGTAACAGCTTTTTGAGGAAGAGTAAAAAAATTGTAATGTTCAGAATTTCAATTATCTTAGGTGATGGAGCTGATGATGACAGGAATTGTGCAGTGCTTAACTCTTCAGGGGAAAAGAAAATTCATCATGGCCTATCAAAAGGGGACAGAAGTCATCTAATTGTTTGGCAAGTAGCCCATGGCTGATAAGTGGAAACTTCACTCTACAATCATCATGCTTAAGTTAAATTTATCATTGTTATTTACTCTCAACTGTATCTTTCTTCCTGATATTTATTCCTCAGATAAAGTGAATATAATGTTGCATATAAATTGTGCTTACGGATGTTTCTTTCAGATATTATGAAATTTATAAAACATTTATATATAGATTTAAATTATCATTAATATTTAGTAAGATGAACATAAATGTCAAAATATCTAGAATTAATGTAAATGCATTAACTAAGACCATGGAAATGTTCCTACTGGTTTTAAGTTGTTCCTTTGACTGTGTTTTAAATATATTTGTAAGTTTTTTCCAATTGGTGTAAATGGTTCATTTGCTTATGTTTTGCTAAGATATTTGTTTAATGCTGTGTTTATGTGTATGTCAGTATATGTAGGCCCCTAGTGGGTCAAAAGTAAGTTTACAGACTTACAATGCCAAAATCTGGGAATTCAATGGTGGACATACATGTTTTTATATGCCTACAGTTTAGTTTCAACATCAATGGGAATTTTTATTTAATATATATATATATATATATATTTGAAAATGTAATTAATACACGTAGTTTTTATAGCTAGTTTATTTTGCCGGTTTTGGTTTGCTACATTTTATTTTTTACTTGAACCAGCATTGATGTTGACCATCTTACATCTTTTGACATTTCCGTAGGTGTTGTGAATTTTGCTTATGTACCAGTTTTTGTACTTTATTTCTGAACATCAAAAGTTACCTAGAATTCTCTAAAGATAAAGACATCTGTATTGAGCGAAGATGAATCATGGAAAAAATAGAGAAAACAATGTAAGGAAACTACAAAGTCTAGAACTTGTCAAACTTCTGTATTCATGTTACTTTAAGGTAGTTTTCTCCCTCTTCAATCTATTACATATAAAGATTGTAGAAAAGTTAGTTATGTATAAATTGAATTAAATGTATAGTTCAAGTGATGAGCCAACATATGTTTAAATTCTTTCTTATACGTATTTACCTTGGCATTTTTGCTAAATGTTGGAAGAGGTCCATGAAATTATGTACAGAGAAAGAGAATTTCATAGTACTGTCTTTTTGTCAGTAAATAAATTATTAATTAGCAAATATAAAAGTATTGTTTTTAATAATTTCACTTATAAGTGACACAGCAAGAAAAAAATATTCACCAAATAAAAAAAGCTAACTCATCTACAGTTTTTAAAAAAAGGTGGTTGTTTTTGCCTCAAATATCACCCAAATAGCCAAAAATATCACCCAAATATTTGGCTTTCAGTCATTTTTATTTTTATTACACCAGTTTGTAGACAAGAAATTAAAAATGTAATAAATTTAGTTTCACATCCAGAATAATATTTTCTATAAATTGGTGAAAATATTGCAAAGAACATGTTTTTTTAGTATACGTTAATACAGCCTCTTACTTTCTGAAAAATATCACAAACCAATAACTTGCAGTGAAATTAACGTAGAATTCTGAAAGGGAACATGCTCTATAATTAGCCATTTTATTAATTAGTGTAAAAAATGATAAAAACATAACATTTATATAGGTTAAAGATGAGGATAAAATATGTGATATTGTAAAAACTTGTAAATATGGTGAGAGGACACACGAAAAGTTTTTAAAAGACAACTTATTCCATAAAACAAGGGCATGAATTTCTGTTATTATGATAAACTTTGACCACTTAATGAAGCTTAAATTCACATTATATGAACCTTAAAACATGATCGTTAATATTTTATATAGAATATAGCTATTTAAAAGTTTCTGATTGAGAACACAATGGAGATGTTTGTGTAAGTCTGAGTGTAATCTGTCTGATTACTATAAAAAATGTGTATAAAGAAAGTTTAGTAAAATATCAAACCCTGTATTCAAGTTTTATAAAAATCATTGTGGAACATATTTTGCTTTATTTCTTTTTGTCATTATAACATAATCAGGCATTTGGTCCTTCAAGGATGTTGTTGCACACCCACCCTTCGAAAAGTAAAAAATTTAAACCTACCCTTAAATTTCTGTAAAGTACTGGCCTCCACTACTTATAATGGCACCTTATTCCATAAGCCATTCATTTGTTAGAAGAATAAAACTGTCCTAATTAGAACCTAGTCTGTCTTTTCTAAATCTTCAGCTTATGTCCTTTAATCCTGTTATTTTCAAAATATAGTATAAAGAAATCAGAGATATTTATTTTTCTGATCCTCCAGATAATCTTCTGAACTTCTTCAGTTGGATCATCTCTTATCCTTGTTTTCTCAAGAGAAGAAGCTTGGCATGGCCAGGTGGTTAGAGTGCTTGACTTGCAATCTGAGGGTTGTGGGTTCAAATCTCTGTCCCACCAAACATGCTCGCCCTTTCAGCCATGGAAGCATTAGAATGTGATGGTCAATCCCACTATTCATTGGTATAAGAGTAGCTCAAGAGTTGGCTATGGGTGGATGACTAGCTGTCTTCCCTCTAGTCTTTCACTGCTAAATTAGGGATGGCTAGTGCAGATAGCCCTCGTATAGCTTTGCATGAAATTCAAAACAAACCAAACCTCAAGAGAAGATAACTCACCCTTATAAGATCATCTAATAGCCCTCCTCTAAACCTTTTCCAATAAGTTAGTATATTTTCTTAGATAAGGAGACAAAACTGTACACAGTATTCTAAGTGAGGCATAACTGGTGATTTGTATAAGGAGATAATTACTTCTTTTGACTTGTAATCAATATTTTCCATGATTACACCCTAAAATTCTATTAACTTGACTACTAGCCTAATATATAAATATACCACTCATTGCTGTCTTTTTGTATTATAGTAGTATTTATTCTGAATTTATCCTTTATTCTGTGCTATGTGCAGGATTCACATAACATAGGTTCGAGAAAGCTATTAAGCTCATCTCATTCAACCACCTTTGTTCCTTTTGACACTCTTTCAGAATTAATACCTGTTTTTCCTGTATATGATCTTACTGTAATAGTGCTCGTTGTACCGGAATGTCAACAGTGATGTCCTTTAAGGGTAGAACAAGTGGTGTTTCAAGGGTACAGCCTCTTCTGCGTTTGAATGGGAATGAACAGTCATTCTGAGTAAATATGTTGTCTCTTGCAATGTACAGAACATTGGATTTAAACACAACCTTAAAAAGTAATAGTAATGTTACGTATCCGCTTGTTTGTTAATTTCCGGTAGGAATTATTTCCAAGGAACCTCAACAATACAAGTCCTTTCTTGATTAAACCAGTTTATTCTTTCTCAATACAACTTTTTGTAATACACAGAATTTCCACAGTCACTTTAAACAACTTTTATAACACACGCTATAAATCACAGTGATTCACACACTTTACTTACGGTGCCTACTGTTCGCTTGACTCAATTATCTATCTCGAGGGTGTCTCGAATGCACTCTGGTCTTCATGATTATTCGAAAAATTCCAGCACGCATGCTCCCAGCTTCATGCGACTTTCGCTGTCATAACAGTAACAATCGAGCATCAAAAGCAAGTCTACACACTGGGTTTATGTTTAAATATAAATTGTTCATTTCACTTCTCTATATCCCCCTGGTGGGACAGTGGTAAGTCTTTGGATTTACAACACTAAAAACATGGGTTCGATTCCCCTTGGTGGACACAGCAGATAGCTCGATGTGGCTCTGCTATAAGAAAACACACTGACTTTTCCACCATTAAGCCTAGGTCCTTTTCTACAGTCATGCTATGCAGTTGGTTTCATCTATATTAAATTTTTGATCCAAATTACGGTAACCAAGTGCATTTCCGTAAACTTACTATACTTAAAGATCATTTTATAAATATTTGTCCAATTTACCGATTGATTCAAGTCATTCTATATCACTTCAATATTCACAATACAGCTATAACAGGCCTGGACATATCCCAGGTGCCAGGTCGTGATTGGAACTAAAAATTTCATTGTGGCACCTTGTATTTTCTCCCATTTTATTCGTGCATAGGGCTATGCTAAATAGAACTCACACAAAGAACAGTTCTGGACTCTTGGAAGTCAGGAACTATTTTCGCGTTCTGTAAGTCCTAAATTATCTTGCTGTCAACATCAGTTAAGTGTCTGACCCCATTTTAAAACGTTGCTTATCTTGAAGATACTCAGAAACATCCTTGCTATTATTTCTAACGTTATCATAAGACCTTTTGGATTTTGTAATTACTTGTTTAAACAGAACCATAGCTGTCCTACATTTCTGTCAATTTACTCTTCTTAAACTCACAACATTTATTCCTGATTTTCTCGTTTACATCCTTTGTAAGCCTATTAGGTTTAATTTTCCCTGTTGTTTACATTGCTTGTAAGCCTATTAGGTTTGATCTTCCCTGTTGTTTACATCCTTTGTAAGCCTATTAGGTTTGATCTTCCCTGTTGTTTACATTGCTTGTAAGCCTATTAGGTTTGATCTTCCCTGTTGTTTACATCGTTTGTAAACCGATTAGAAAAGTTGGGAACAAATTGTCCAATACTGAGATAAAATGTTTTTGTTTCAGAAACATACTTTACGTGATACATTCTAGGGAAGAAAGAATCCCGAAGTAAGAAATCTGTCAATGGCCCTGATGGTTAACAGTCTAAAATAGCCTCCCCTCTTGGTTGGCTTTCTGGCCAATTGGTATAGAAAATCACCCGGAATCAAATTAAAACATTTTCTCTCCCTACAATCCCGACTAATGTGTTTAAAATTATTGTTACAGTCTTTTTATTCGTAGCGATCTGGATAGCATTATACATTTTCTCGCTTATCCCTCTGTCTGATCAGGTAACCTATGACAACAGCCAATTTAAAACTTCCTACCCGTGAAACTAATCATTGTAATACATGTACATTCGATATCTTGAATACCATTTTTATATCTTCAATCCTTAGGCTACTGCTCATCATTTCCCATAAAATGTATATCATTATCAAATGATATATAACCAGGAATTTCAAAATAATTCCTAATGTCAATACTGTCTATATGTAACCAAGTTTCAATAAATCCGTATATATCACAGTCTTCCATTTAACTATAGGCCTAAAATAATCCATTTTGTTCCTAACATTAAAATAATAGCACCTAAACTTATTATTGTATCTACTGTGTTCATCTTTAAACCTCGTATCTGTATTAGTGTCAAGGTTTCAAAGAAGATTGACAATTCTGAAGTTATTGTGTTTTATAAAAAGATTCAATAGAGATGGAGGAAGGAAATCCTCATTGTTTGAAACAATTGGTCAAAGAGGAACAACTTCATTGTGAGTCTTAGCCAATCCATATAGGATTCCAGGGTGTGAACCAATGGATTTCAACATGTCAAAAAATGTATTCTTTGATGAAATAGTTTTTTCTGCTTTCTCAAGTAACTTATTAGCTTATTCAACCTCTGTAATGTGAAATCGGAATAAAGGTTTTTGAAATTTGATGTATCACACAGAATCACCTTTTGTAAAGATATTCTTGCTTGCAAAGCCGTGGTTAGGGTCCCACTACAATCAGGGGGACGCATCAAGAAAGAGCCCCATTGAATCATACAGAAATAAAAAATAAATATACCACATAAAACGTTTTCTGACCGGAGTACCGATATACCTATCACATGTATATGCTATATTGACTTACTCCGATGAGTTGTTTGTAAACTCAAATAGTTTTTTATATTTGATGTATGCATCAGAGTGGAAGTAAGGATATGAACCTACATTAACAAAACATAGCATGGCGTATTTTAACAATGAGAGAACTGAACGTTTTGCACAACTAGGTATAACAAAACTATTCACTCTTGTTATATATTGGATATGCAAAACCTTAATGATATCTGAACAAAATATTGTTACGACAGCTGAAGTCACGTGACTCTGGTAACACTT
>NW_013668965.1:124352-126134 GCF_000517525.1 Limulus polyphemus
TCGAGTGTTTGCCAGACGCCCTCTATTTTGTATATATAAGACCGGCAAGAAGTGACGGCATAGATAATTGGATAGCAGATTGAAAGGGAATATAGAGAAAGATAATTGATTCAAGTGAGCGGTAGCGACCGTAAGTAAAGTGCGTGAATCGTTGTGAATTATAGCGCATGTTCAAGTTAAAGTGACTGTGGAATTTCTGTTTATTGCAAAGTTGTATTGAGAAAGAATAAACTAGTTTTATCTAAGACAGGACTTGTATCTCTGAAGTTCCCGGGAAACAATTTATACCGGAAATTAACAAACAATCAGACACGTAACAATATGTATAAAGGTTTGACTAGAATTTTAGGTTTTTGTTGGTGTGGCAAACAGGTTCATTATTATGGAGTGGAATATTCACTTGTATCATTCTTGGTAAATATTATTCATGGGTTTAAGTTTTTACATTGAAATGCGTGTTCTTCTAAACTGACTTTGTTCGATCTTAAGCATTACAATTTGTAATTTTAGTTAACATTAAAAATACATTAATATTAGATATTAGTAATGTGTGAAAAATAAAATATTCTGTTGTTCTTCACCACTCATGATCACTGGTTTTCACGTTGGAAATGCGTTCATAAAGTTTCTTTAGCAGTGTCGTATTTTACTAAAAGTTGAAAAGTGCTCAAAAAGTCACCATTAGAACGTGAACCAAGGATTACTTCACAACGACGGAAGGCTAGATTTTCTTTCAGACCTGTGTTCTTGTGTCTAGTTTAGTGAATCTTAGTTTGTACGCAATGTAATTTGTACATTGTATATTATTTGTTTGAAATATTTCTCTTTATTTTTCCAGTTTTCTTTAGAATTATAAAAAATGTTTGACCATTTGTATTTAGTACAAAGAAAATGGAAATATCTGTGTTAAATATCTATCAGAAACTGGTAAGCGGTAATTATTTTTGCACTCAGATTACATAAGCAACGATATTCAGAATGAGTTGGTTCTTGTTGTTGCAACGGAAATTATGTTTGCAAATTTATCTCTACTAAAGAAACTCCAAACGTTTCGCACAAAGAGCAAATGACAGTAATATTACGGTTTGTAAAGTGCATACCATGAAAAGGCATAAACATCAAGGAAACTTTATATTGTGGTTATTTGAATGTGGACGACACGACTGGTCAGGAGCTGTTGGACATTCTAGATTGTTGAGGTCGATCGTATGACAACGGTTCTAATATGAAGGGAAAAAACAGTTGTGTTCAAGTATGATTACTTTCCATTAGTGGTAAGCCTTTTTATGTACCATCCTCTGCACATTTCCTGAACCTGCTAATAGTGAATGCTGCTAAGTCCTCCGTAAGTGACACATCATTTTATTGGAATAATGACAAGAGTTCACAAAAAATTTTGTCATCGTCAGCTCATTGGAAAATACTTTAAAAAAATTGCACCCGTTTCTCTGAAATCTCAATTCGATACTCGATGGGAGAGTCGTGTGAAACCACTACACTCTTGAGCAATTTGAAGAATATGATAAGGCTACAGCCAGTGAGGTAAGCTCCTTGGTTACATACGTTATTAAGTTGTCCTTCATCCTGTCTTCTGGTTTGATAAGATGTTTTTTGGTTGTTGTTTTCAAATAAACACAACGAGCAAGTTGTTGCGGACATCTGGCATATCCCTTGACGTTCTTGAAAGTGAAATCAAAGCCACACCGAAATTTCTTCAGGAGTACAGAGAAATGGAATTTGCAGAAGCTACTCTGAAAGCTGGAACAATCGAGGAAGAGCATG
>NW_013668965.1:127028-129245 GCF_000517525.1 Limulus polyphemus
TAGAAACGTGGCGTGACACTAGTCATGTGACCTCGCTGATGCAACAATATTTATCAAACATAATATTATAACAGTTATTTAAAATAGGGAAATAGGTACATTTATTTATATTTTCAGTTGTTCAAAAGTATCTTTTAAAACATATAGGGACCCTATGCAACTTTTCTGGTCCCTTTGACACTTAACCTTGGGCAGGCCCGCCGACAGGGGGGTGGGGGAATTGCACAGGGGCCCGGGCGAATGAAACCTGGTTATGCCGTAAAGCCCGCAAAGCATCTTTAGGCTATATCTTCATTTAATGATAAAAACCATAGTTTTGGCTATTCTTTGCATATAGACGCTTGATACATTAAGAACGACTGAAATAATAACTTAAGTAATAATTAATATTTTTACGACAGCGGAAGTCACGTGACGCTGGTAGCGTTCGTGAAGTTTCTCGAATTATCGGGGAAGCCTGAGTTTGTTCGAGATGCCCTCTTCTTTGGTATATAAGCCTGGCGGAGAAACCCGGCGTGGTGAATATAGTGTGTGTTTTGTACTCGTCGAGAGCGAAGTTTTTCGAGATTGTGAATCGCTGTGATTTATATCGTGTATTATAAAAGTTCTTAAGTTTAAAGTGACGAGAAACGTACTGATTGTGGAACTACTGTGTACTAAAGTTTGTATCGAGGAAAAATAAACTGGTTTAATCAAGAAAGGACTTGTATCGCTGAAGATCCTCGGAAAGAATTTCTACCGGAAACAAACAAATAAACAGATAAGTAACAATATGTATTTGTTACTTTATAGATTTAATAGATATTTGTTGTTACTTTACGAACGTTTTTACGCTTATACTGTGAGGTAAAAACGACTGCTGCTATGATTTTGTCTGGTTTATGAGCTCGTTGCTGTCCTAATTTAAGATCTTCTTTTTAATAAATTTTTGAAAATGTTAAAAAAGAGAGAGAGAAAGGGGGCCCGGCGAGGATGTTTGCCCCGTGGCCGTGGCCCGTGCTGGCTCTCGACGTTCCTGACCTCAGCACTGCTTGCATGTTTATAAGAAATATATCATTTTCTTTATCAGACTTTGTAACAATGATGCTTGACGACTGTTCTTTTTATGTCGAGAAGTGATTTAATCTCTTATATGGCAACCAACGATTGTGTGATATATTGTGTAAAGTAGTCCATAGCAAGGCTCATGATACGTTTTTGAAAAATGGATATTTCAAAAGCAGAAAGGAAATCAATCTTATTGAGTTTTTGGTGAAAGACAGTAAGGGTGTGTGAGTACATCGCTCGCGTGCCATTATCACATAAAATCGTGCCCCGCACTTTGGGACGTTATAAGAGTGATGTTCTAATTGCAAAATTCGACTAAGCAAGAGTGGGTGCTGTTGACTAACTGACTTGCTTGTAGTAGTTTATCAGCTCAAAAGTAGAGGTAGTTAGTGCAGAGACAATGCTACTAGTGCAGATAACCCTTTGTGTAGCTTTGCACGAAAAACATTCACAGAAGAAAACTTTGAAGATGTTTTTGGAAGACCTAAGTGAGATCTGAAATAGACAGAACCACGTCTTTAGTTAAATATCAATAGCTTAACTTGTAAAATGATGCTAATGAAATAGTTTAACGATTATACTAATCCTATAAATTACATTTTCTTTCTTCAAGACCCACTTTTGTCCCCCAGTGGGTCAGCAGTAAGTTCAAGTTTAAGGAATTATAACAATAAAATCAAAGGCTCAGTTCCTCGAGGTGGACAGAGGGCAGATAGCATACTGTGTAACTTTGCACTGAAACAAACAAACACACACATTTACATACATACACAAAGATCCATTTTCTAATAGCCAAAAACAATTCATAACTTCGACCAATACTGTTAACTTTCAATGATGCACTTATACGAACTTTTACAGAGAACAATAAAAAACCTCATTTTCTTTAAGTTTTTATGTTAGTGATGTGACATCCAATCTAGTATACTGCAGTGGCGTAGCAAGGGTTCTCAGCACCCGGGGGCAAAGACACTTTTGGCGCCCCAACCTCTGAAATGTTTTGATTATTTGTTTTGTGACTCATTACTCACTTAATGAGAATAGCATAAAGAATTAATTACCGCCTTACACAGGCCTAAAGTAAAGTCACAGTATAACATCTCACGATATCACAACTGAAAACCTGGAACTAATGAAGTATAGCCTACTAGGTGTACTTATATAATTTGT
>NW_013668965.1:130245-131164 GCF_000517525.1 Limulus polyphemus
AAATAAAACTTGTTTATTCTTCCTCAATACAACTTTGTAATACTCTTAATTTTCACAGTTACACACTATAGTTCACAACAATTCACTCACTGTCTAGCGCACTTATATACGATAATACTGCCTGTTTTAGAAACTTCTAAGACTCTCAACACGTGCTACCAGCGTCACTTGACCCCCGCTGTCGTAACACACCAGCGAATCTTCTAGAATACTCCTCACGTGACCCCCACTGTCGTAACACTGCCCCTTCCTTAGTATTGTTCGTACCGAACAATAGCCACTTACATTAAACTAATAAACAACTAACAATAACTTAATTACATGTACAGAATTTACAAACACAAAATTAAAATTCAACAAAGTCTTTTAATTTTTCGGGACGTATCTTCTTCCGCACTGGTCTCTGTCTCGTTGGCTTCTGCTTCATGTGGGGTTCATCTCTCCATCAGGAAATGTCCTATTATCGGTAACAGTCATATCAGTGGTAGTAACTTCATCAAGAGTTTCACTGTTTCCCTTCTCAAAACCGGGTAGAGTTTCTTCTTCAACAGTGGCTTTTTCAGGTGACACGTCTTCAGCAGTGTCATTTGTTCCAACTGAAATGTTCTGGACCGTGATAATGCCAAAGCCTGTTAGCATGCACCACCTTTGGTTTACCTCGCCGACCACATTTTATCCGGAAAGTCACGTCTGAGAGACGATCCACTATGTCGTATGGGCCTTCTCATGGAGAAGACAACTTAGGAGACTTCCCTTTGGTCTTCCTGGGATTATACAACCACACCTTGTCTCCTGGTACGAAGCTGACTTCAGTAGATCTCTTATCATAAGTTAACTTCATCGAATCAGCAGATGCTTATAAGTTTGAACGCACTTGATGATGAATATCATTCATCCTTTCAGATAACACTTTCACGAA
>NW_013668965.1:131670-134533 GCF_000517525.1 Limulus polyphemus
GTCATCTTGGCAGCTATTACAAAGCTTTGCCAATTCCTGTCCCAGTGTCCAATTGTACTTTTCTACCATCCCATCAGACTGTGGGTGAAGTGGCGTTGTTCTGGTCTTTTGTATGCCAAATAACTTGCAGCATTCATGGAACACAGCTGATTCAAAGTTACGGCCTTGATCTGAATGCAGTTTGTATGACATACCAAATCTGAAAAAGAAATCACTAATAACCGAAGCTACAGTTGTGGCTTCCTGATTTGCTATTGCATATGCCTCAGGCCACTTTGTGAGATAATCCATCACCACACAAATGTACCTGTTTCCAGCACGAGTTTGGGGCAAAGGACCAGCAATGTCAACAGCTACTCTTTCCATTGGTGGGCCAACTTGATATAACTTCATTAGAGCACGTCCCTTATGCTTGGGTCCCCTTTTAGCACAACATGTACTGCATGTCCTGCACCATTTTTCCACATCTTGCCTCATACATATCCAGTAAAATCTCTGTCGTAGGTGACTCAATGTCTTCTTAACTCCGAGATGTCCTCCTGTTAAACTACCATGGGATTCACGCAGCACAACTTCCTGTAATTTTCTCGGTATAACTGTTTGCCAGGTCGTCACTTTCCCATCTGCAGTTTCCCATCTCCGGAGAAGAATACCATCTTCAAACTTCAACTGGTTCCATTGTGCCCAATAGTTATTTGTGACAGGGTTGAGCTAGACACCTTCTCCTAAACAGGGCACAAAACACTTGCTTTTAGAAAATCAATTATTGGCTTCAAATCTTGGTCTTTCTCCTGTTCTGCTTCAATATCTATACTTGGTTTCACTCCACCATCATCAACTCCTTCAGTCACTTTGACGTCAGCTTGATGACACCTGGTTAGCTCAACCTCTATTTTAACACTTACTGAAATTTGGCCTTTGTTGTTCCCAAACATCATTTTATTAAAGTTAATTACACACTTCCTCGGTAGTAAGTCGTCCAACTCTAGTATGCATTGGTCTTCAATGTCAGCCAAGTATACTTTGTGTCTGTCCTTCATGCCCATGAGCTCAATAGTTACCCACAATGGTCCCCACAACCTTGCATAATGTCCTGTCACACCACAGAGCTTCTGTATGGCTTCTGGTACTCCTTTGTGATCTAGCACCTTGATACTCACAAAGTTTTGCTGAGATGCAGAATCTATGACAAAGTTGTGGTTTTGACCATCCAGCTTCCCTGTCATATAGACACTATGTGTGCTTTCCATTTTACACTTAGCTCAACACCAACCACTACTAGTTTCCCCCATGCTGACTTATTGGTAGTATTCTTCTTACACTGGCTCTTCCTATGTCCTTGCTTTCCACAATTCCAACAACCTTTCTCATTAGTAGCCTTTGCTGCTGTGGCATCTTCCCTGTGTTGAAGTTGCCGGCATTGAGCTTTCTTGTGCCCAGGTTTGTTACAGTATCAGTCCTTAAACTCCATCCCATGAAATACCATTGTTCCAGAAAGAGGTGCTTTACTTGGGTCACATTGTAAACGAGAATGGGGTGTGAACTGATCCTGACAGGGTGAAAGCAGTGCGTGATTGGCCAACAGCAGACAATGTGGGAGAGTTAAGAAGTTTCTTGGGACTCTGTACATATTACCGGAACTTTGTGAAGGACTGTGCAAATGTAGCTGCCAAAAAAGGCTAGAAGTTGGAATGGACGGCTTCCTGCCAGCGTGCTTTCAAGACATTGAAAGACAAATTGTCCTCAGCTCCACTTTAGAAGCTTTTGAATCCCTCACTGCCGTACATACTGGATTGTGATGCTAGTAATGTCGGAATTGGAGAAGTGTTGTCTCAGAAAGTGGGTGGAAACGAACATGTGGTGGCCTTCTTCAGTAGGGTCCTGAGTAGACCAGTAAGGAACTACTGTGTAACATGGAGGGACAACTGGCGCATTGGATAATAAAGATAGACCAGTATAATTATGATACTGAATACAGAGAATGAAAATCTCATGTAAATGCCGATGGACTGAGCCGAAGACCCTGCAAAAATGACTGCAGACATTGCTGCAAAAGAGAGGTTGAACTAACCAGGTGCCATCAAACTGAAGTTGAAGTCACTGAAGGAGTTGACGATGGTGAAGTGGAACTAAATATAGATATTAAAGCAGAACAGGAGAAAGACCAAAATTTGAAGCCAATAATTGATTTTCTACAAGCAAGTGTTTTGCACCCTGCTTGGGAAAAGGTGCCTAGCTTAATCCCTGTGACAAAGAACTATTGGACACAATGGGACCAGTTGAAGCTTGAAGATGGTATTCTTGTCCAGAAATGGGAAACTGCAGATGGGAAAGTGTTGACCTGGCAAACAGTTATACCGAGGAAGTTATAAGAATTTATGCTGCGTCAGTTGCATGATAGTTTAACAGGAGGACATCTTGGAGTTAAGAAGACATTGAGTCATCTATTGCAGAGATTTTACTGGATATGTATGAGGCAAGATGTGGAAGAATGGTGCAGAACGTGCAGTACATGTTGTGCTAAAAGGGGACCCAACCATAAGGGACGTGCTCCAATGAAGTTATATCAAGTTGGCGCTCCAATGGAAAGATTAGCCATTGGCATTGCTTGTCCTTTATCCCAAACTCATGCTGGAAACAGGTACATTTGTGTGGTGATGGATTATTTCACCAAGTGGCTTGAGGCATATGCAATACCAAATCAGGAAGCTACAACTGTAGCTTCGGCTATCAGTGATTTCTTCTTCAAGTTTGGTATGCCATACGAACTGCATTCATATCAAGGCTGTAACTTTGAATCAGCTGTGTTCCATGAATGCTGCAAGTTATTTGGCATACAAAAGACCAGAACAACGATACTTCA
>NW_013668966.1:0-1972 GCF_000517525.1 Limulus polyphemus
TCCTTGGCCAAGGACAAAAGCAAATAACTTTGCTCCCGTTTATTACCAGCATGATGAAGACTCACGTCGACATCAGGGGTTGGAATCTCCCAAGGAAGAAAGTGAAAATATTTGTATTTTGCTACATTTTGAAGGTTCACGGACGAGAAGAAGTCTTCAGTTTTTATCGACAGTGGTGAGTTATTTTGGCAAAAGGTTCCGTAATAATCTTGCCAGTTCTTTTGAATGAAATTGACTGGATAATCGTAATACAAAGATCTTGCTATGAATTTGAATTGGATCTTCCGTCTCTGCAGGTCAAGGGGTAGGACACCACAGTCCACTCCCATAGCCGATATATGTGTGTGTGTTTCAATGCTCCACAACATAATCGCAGACAACGATTCTGAATAACGTCCAGTTGTTTAAGGACTGAGCGACTCGCCGAGTAGTAAATGATACAGCCATAATCAGTGACGGATCTTATTAAGGTTTTGTACATAAGTATTAAATTCTTTTTGGACGCTCCCCATCGTGTGCCAGACACACATTTAAGCAGATTGATCCGCTTAGCACATTTGTGCGAGACATAGGTGATATGATGCGTTCAATTTAATCTGGAATCAAAGATAACTCCAAGAAATTTGTGGTGAGTGACAGAGACTAGTTGCTGGTTATTAAGACTTAATTTCACAGTACTTGAAGAACGAGAAAACGGTAGAACCGCAGACTTTAGGGCTGAAACCGTAAAGCCCCAATTAAAAAACCAATTGGCTAAATTGTCCAGATTTGTTTGAAGACAGGTCTGAATGTGATTAATATTACGACCAGTTTTCCAGAGGGCTAGATCATCAGCAAAAATACTATAATTCGTACCATTATTAATGAAGGAAGCACTTAGGTCATTAATCATTAGAAGGAATAGAATAGAGCTAATAACACTACCCTGGGGAGTGCCATTTTCCGAGACTCTTTCCCCAGAGACAGCTCCATTGACTCTGACCTTAAATGTTCGGTTTGAAAGAAAGTCTTTAATCCAGTTAAATAGTTGGCCATCAAAACCATAACTATTGAGTTTATATAATAAACCCTCCTTCCAGACCATATTGTATGCTCGTTCAATATCCAAAAATACAGACACTGCCTTATCTCTGTTACACCATGACTTGCTGACATCTTCATGTAGCCGTACCAAATGATCAAGCGAAGACTTCTTCCAACAGAAACCAGACTGAAACTGGTCGAAAAGGTTATGTTTTTCACCATACCAATTCAAACGGTATGCAATCATTCGCTCCATAATTTTACACATAGTAGAAGTAAGAGCAATTGGTCGATACGATGTAACCAAACTGGGATCCTTGTCTGGCTTAGGAATTGGACAAACTATGGCGTGTTTCCAGGCTGAAGGGAGGGTACCTTCATTCCACACTTTATTGAAAAATTCGAGCAGCTTTACCAAAAAACTGAGCAACAGATTTTTATAGATTTTATAAGGAATTTGATCGTCACCAGGAGCCGAGTTTTTAGTCGTCTTTATTGCTCGGTTAAGTTCACCGATGGTGAATTGAGCGTTTAACCCATTACTATTGTTTGGCTTCTTTGTAATGGTGGCATAGTGTTCATATTCAAACAATTTTCTATGCGTTAAAAATTCGGGAGACGTGGGCAAATTGATCAAATAGCACATTTGCCTTTTCAACATCCGTCAAATATGTTGATCCAAGAGATTTAAGGGTAGGAATACAAATAGAACTCCCACCTTTCATTCGCTTTACGAATTTCCATAGTTTACTTAAATTTGAAGAACAGTTGAAACTAGAGCAGTAATTACACCAGAAACGTTGTTGGCGTTTTCGAATTGTACGTTGACAAATGGCCTTCTGCTTTTTATTACTCGATGTAATCGTTTAAGAGACGTGTTTTAAGAGCTTTCTTCCTATTCTTGTGTTATTGTTTAACTGCATTTTCACATTCCATATTCCAATAAGGG
>NW_013668966.1:2972-21564 GCF_000517525.1 Limulus polyphemus
AGTCGTAATACAAAGATCTTGCTATAAATTTGAGTTGGATCTTCCGTCTCTGCAGGTCAAGGGGTAGGACACAATAGTCCACTTCCATAGCCGATATATGAGTGTGTTTCAATGCTCCACAACATAATCGCAGACAACGATTCTGAATAACGTCCAGTTGTTTAAGGACTGAGCGACTCGCCGAGTCGTAAATGTCACAGCCATAATCAATGACGGATCTTATTAAGGTTTTGTACATAAGTATTAAATTCTTTTTGGACGCTCCCCATCGTGTGCCAGACACACATTTAAGCAGATTGATCCGCTTAGCACATTTGTGCGAGACATAGGTGATATGACGCGTCCAATTTAATCTGGAATCAAAGATAACTCCAAGAAATTTGTGGTGAGTGACAGAGACTAGTTGCTGGTTATTAAGACTTAATTTCACAGTGCTTGAAGAACGAGAAAACGGTAGAACTGCAGATTTTAGGGCTGAAACCGTAAAGCCCCATTTAAAAAACCAATCGGCTAAATTGTCCAGATTTGTTTGAAGACAGGTCTGAATGTGATTAATATTACGACCAGTTTTCCAGAGGGCTAGATCATCAGTAAAAATATTATAATTCGTACCATTATTAATGAAGGAAGCACTTAGGTCATTAATCATTAGAAGGAATAGAATAGGGCTAATAACACTACCCTGGGGAGTGTCATGTTCCGAGACTCTTTCCCCAGAGACAGCTCCATTGACTCTGACCTTAAAGGTTCGGTTTGAAAGAAAATCTTTAATCCAGTCAAATAGTTGGCCATCAAAACCATAACTATTGAGTTTATATAACAAACCTTCTTTCCAGACCATATCGTATGCTCGTTCAATATCCAAGAATACAGACACTGCCTTACCTCTGTTACATAATGATTTGTTGACATCTTCATGTAGCCGTACCAAATGATCAAGTGAAGACTTCTTCCAACGGAAACCAGACTGAAACTGGTCGAAAAGGTTATGTTTTTCACAATACCAATTCAAACGGTATGCAATCATTCGCTCCATAATTTTACACATAGTAGAAGTAAGAGCAATTGGTCGATACAATGTAACCAAACTGGGATCCTTGTCTGGCTTAGGGATTGGACAAACTATGGCGTGTTTCCAGGCTGAAGGGAGGGTACCTTCATTCCACACTTTATTGAAAAATTCCAGCAGCTTTACCACAAAACTGAGCGAGAGATTTTTATAGATTTTATGAGGAATTTGATCGTCACCAGGGGCCGAGTTTTTAGTCGTCTTTATTGCTCGGTTAAGTTCACCAATCGTGAATTGAGCGTTCAACCCATTACTATTGTTTGGCTTCTTTGTAATGGTGGCATAGTGTTCATGTTCAAACAATTTTCTATGCGTTAAAAATTCAGGAGAATTCTTATCGAACTGCTGACGCTATCTGATCAATTTGCCCACCATTTGTCAACGTACAATTCGAGAACGCCAACAACGTTTCTGGCGTAATTACTGCTCTAGTTTCAACCGTTCTTCAAATTTAAGTAAACTATGGAAATTCGTAAAGCGAATGAAAGGTGGGGGTTCTATCTGTATTCCTACCCTTAAATCTCTTGGATCAACATATTTGACGGATGTTGAAAAGGCAAATGTGCCTTCTGCTTTTTATACTCGATATAATCGTCTAAGACAAAAACACAAGAGTAGGAAGAAAGCTCTTAAAACACGTCCCTACTCTTGTGTTTTTGTTTAACTGCTTTTTCACATTCCATATTCCAATAAGGGGTTTGTTGTTTCCCTATCACCCACAGACTGTTTCTGGAAGGAGCAGAGAAATTTATTCCACTAATATTTACTAGACGAGAATGTACAGATTCAACAGAAGAAGACATTTCTATGTTTTGAACGGAAGAATCAAGGAACGTATGGAAGTTAGGCCAGTTTGCTTTGGTAAAGTTCCAGAAGGTCGTTGTACTCCTAACTTCAAGAGGGATCTTAAGAGATGTATGGCCGGGAGATGATCACTTCCCAGATCATCATCCAAAACATCCCAGGTAGCAAGACTAGCAAGTTTACTGTCTATAATAGTGAGATCTAGAGGAGAGAGATTATCCCGAACCAGACATGCCCCACGTTCGTCGTTTAAAACCACTTTATCAGATTCCAGAACTAGATCACCGAGAATCTGACCTCGATAGTCAGTTTTTGTTCCACCCCATAACGGGTTGTGAGCATTGAAATCTCCACAAAGTATACTATTAAGAAGAAAAAACTCTCGATACTCAACCGGATCAATGGCAACACATGGGCTATATATGTTAAATATCGTGACACTTCCCATAGAAGTCTGACACTGAATCCCAACAGCTTCTATATTTTCTGGGCAAGTAACGGTAGTAAAGAGCAAGTGATTCTTGACAAGGGTTAGTACCCCTCCCTTTGCTGAGTGTTCTCGATCTTTTCGTACAGGTTTATACCCGTGTATGCAGAATTTAATATCGGAATTTATGCAGTGAGTTTCAATGTATCGTATAAGGAATGGAGCACGAGCCTTAATGCCCCTGGCATTCCACTGTAATATTTGTAAAGGGCCTATTGTTTATTTGTTTGGGAACTTACTTGGTACAGTTCATAAAGTGAGTCGGGATTAATATCATAACCAAGAATGGTACTTGCCAATTCGGTTATGAAAGATATTCTCGTTTTTCTGCAGTTTTTTTTGCCAAAAGGACTGGTCCTGAGCGATCGAAATGATTTTGGCTACAAAAGTAACGATTTGTTCAAACAGTTGAGGTGACATACGACTACTGTTTGAAACACTAACCTGTTGAGAGGTGTTGTCGTTACTTTTGTCAGAAGATCGAGGTTTCTGTGGTTCCTTATGCTGAGGATTTGTTTCCACACGCTGTCTTTTCTGTGCTGCATGCTGAACTGCTTGTGCGTAACTCAATTTTGATTGTACTCTGACAGTTTGAATTTCTTTGGTCTCCTGGAATTTTTTACAGCCCTTGTATGCTGCCGAATGTTCATCCCCACATCAACAACACACTGGAGTCTGCTTAGTGCAGTCCTTGACATTATGACTATCGCCACAAGTAGCATAACGAACATTACTGCGGCACACGTTCGCTGTATGACCGTAACATTGGCACTTATAGCACCTTGTCGGGTGGGGATAAATTCCCATACAGGAAACGACAAAACGCAGAGTTGGACTCTCTGAGGGAGGGTCTTAAATGAAAACTGAAGTATCATGGAACCTATAGGTTTTTTAAGTTTTAGTTCCTTGTTGTATCTAGTCATCCTAGTTGCCTTTATAACCCCCTCTATAGTTGTACAGTCCTGCTCAGTAATTTCGAGGTGGACTCCATGAATGATACCCTTAACAGAAGGTGGGGGTACGTCTTGAATCTGGGATCGTATTTTATATCCACAGATGGTTTTTGTGCTAGACAATAGTCTTGATTGTGAATAGGAACAAATGATCTTTAGATGATCCGTTTCAAGTTGGATTTTGTCAGTGGACCCAATGATATCATTAAGGGCTCAACTTAAGAGCATTGGATTGACCTTCGCAATATTGACATCCGGCGATGTTACAAAAACTATTTGTTTTCTATCAGGAGTCGACTTTTTGTGTCCGATGGATTCGACACTTGATCCTGAATCGGATCTCACTCGTTTGCTGGCACAATCTCTACCAAATTCCATGTCGTGCGACACGCTAACTGGGCCAAAAGTGGCCGACCCATTCACCCATCGTCGAGGATCGTCCACGTCCTTCCCTCCTCTCTCAGTATGACTGCTAGCCTGTTCACTTTTTCGTGGCATTGTTCACTACCAATCTCGCTCGAACTCGAATCACTCCTAACTTGACTGCCCACAAAAAACGTCTCTCGGATTCGGATCACCTAACTTAGTGCTGTGGGGCCTGCAATATATTTAATTTAGACGTTTGATAGAGGGCACATGACGTAAAAATGAAGTACATCCACAAAAGTTGCCCTAGAATACCTAGAAAGTTCACATTGATGATGACGTCAAGAATCTTGAATCTTCCACTAGCATTTGAATGTGGGTACTTCAGTGTAAGTATGAGCAATCAATGAAGTGTCCGAAAAGAAAGAAGTTAGTGAAGTATTTATAAAGTAGTGATTGATAATTCACTGAAGTATGACAGTGTAGAAACTAAATAATTAGTAATTTAGAAAAAAATATATCACTATAGATGTCAGGAGAGAATGGTATGGCTGTATACCACGTGAGTATTACATTTTACCTAACTAGTGCTGTGGGACCTGCAATATACCCCCCCCCCCCAGTGGCACAGCGAATGTCTGCGGACTTACAACGCTAGAAACCGGGTTTCGATACCCGTGGTGGGCAGAGCACAGATAGCCCATTGTGTAGCTTTGTGCTTAACTCCAAACAAACAAACAAAGAAAAAAGACTGCAATATATATATAATTTATACGTTCGATAAAGGACACATGACGTTAAAATGAAGCACGTCCATAAAAGTAGTCCTAGAATACCTAGAAAGTTCACATTGATGATAACGTCAAGAATCTTGAATATTCGACTAACATTTAAACGTGGGTACTTCAGTGTAAATATGAGTAATCAGTGAAGTGTCGGAAGAGAAAGAAGTTAGTGAAGTATTTATAAAGTAGTGATTGAGAATTCATTGAAGTATTCAGTGAGTGAAATATGTTGATGGAGTAAATTTAATCCGTAAGTTAGGTTTATTATCAACCGAGTAATCATTTAAACGTTGTTACTAACAATGCATTAGGCCTACAGCAGTTTCGGAGTCTAAGTTGAAAAGTTTATTTATGAACTTAGGTCTACAAATGCATGAAAGTAAATATTACTGTTACGTGGATTTAACTTCGCAATATTTTCACAAAAAAAATTTAAAAGAACCAGCCCAACAATAGAATACCTTAAAACAATATGAAAAATGTTTAATCTTAAGCCAACATTTGTAAATTAATAAATCAAATGGTAATAAAAAGCCTTTCATATGTCATCAGCATTCTACATTTTTAGTAATACTAGTATTGTATGCTTAAGTACAAGAACTGAAGGGGTAATATATTTTCCAAACTCTACCTTGTACTTGTAATTATTTGCGCTAACCCATAGAGATAAAAATCTATATGCACTAATCCATATTCGATTTTCTTATGTATATTTCCCAATAGCATTGTGGCAATTACCACAATCGTTCCTTACTCCCTTTTGGCCAAAGTAGAAAAAGCGTTTCTTTTAATTTTCTAAAAAATATTTCACGAGGGGGCATGTTTTAGAAAATAAAAATATGAAAATGATTCTTTCAATGTAGCAAAGTTAACAAGAAAAAAGAAAAGAATAACTGTCGTACTCAATTTTTGAAGGAAAAGCATAGCGCTCTTATCTGGTGTCGAGACTAACAATAGATTTTGGACGCTTTAGAAGATTTCTTGTGAACAAATCTGTGGACCCCGTAGTTTGGTTATTAGAGAAAGAAAAAACGGTTGAGAAGTTGCGGTACTAACATTATAGTTAATCGATTGTTTAATCGGCTTTTTCAGGTAATATATTTTGTAAATTACTTTCTTTGAATATGTTGATATATAAGTATACTTGTATTTGACTGTTTTACTGTTTGTTTCTTTTTTAATTGTATCTTTAATGTTATGTTTAATTTTAGGCCTAATTTTAGAAATGGTGGTAAACCTGTTAGCCTAAGTTAAAATTAGGCCTAACTTTACTATTGAGAATTCGTTATCGTACTGGATCTAGTAATTGTAGTTAACTAATTAAGTAATAAATGACGTAGAGAAGAAGTGGGAATGACGCAAATTAGAATATTATAATTCTGTAAATTGTAATTGTGAAGAAAAGTATTGGAGCCAGAGTAGGGATATGGGTACAAAGAATATCTGGTGGCCATGTCTTTCTTCAACGAATTCAAATACTTTATACAGGGGGTTTCAGTGATTTTTAAATAATGAAAATAACAAAAAAATCACACACCATTGGATTCCAATCACAAATTAGTATATTATATAGTTCATTATTAGTGAAAAACAATTAAAAGTTGTACCTGTAACTTGATCCTTTGCTGAAGTCAGAGCTACTTTCCCATTGGAATAATGTTAGCAAAATGTTTGATTTATCTCTTTACCTGGTAACGTGATATTGTGTAATGACTGTGTCAAGGCAAGACAAAATGTAGTCCCATTAACATCCAACTATTTCAAATTCATACAAGTGTATTTATATTATATGGATAAATGAAATTAAAATTGTCAATAACCAAACATTAATGAAGTATGAGCTTACCTATGATAGAATAGGTGAGATTTTGTAATCACATGGGTTGTAAAGTTGAAATACTGTGATTGACAGGTGTGTATCAGTAGTAACCTCTACCAGTTCTACATCATGTTATGATGTAAGTGACACATCGTTTGTAGCCAGACCCAATGATATGATGTATAGGAAACTTATCAGGACAACTTAGTCTATTTATGCCAGATAATATGACGTAAAGCAACTTGTTGCCGAACCAATGCATAGGCTGTTTACAATCCACATTAATAATTTTTTTTGACATGCTGTCAGATTGAATTGGGCAGACATTCTATGTATCAGTTTATGTTTTATGTAGTCCACAACATCATATTTTATCTTGTTTCTATAAACTCAATGGCAAAAAATAATTTTAAGTGGTTTCAAGTTTTATTTGTGTTTTCAAATAGTAAATGCTTCTGTATCCAATGAAACAGGTCAGATAGAGCAAGAAAAGAGCTATCGTTTGATGTACCACTGATCCTTACTGGTCCAGCCAATTTGAATCAACCTGCTGGTTTCAGTTTTAACACTTGCTCAATGACTGCTGACAAATTTTTGTATTTGGAAACTGCAGGACTGTAGTGCTATAAACTGCTATATCCCATATTGTATTCTCGGAGCAAGAGGATTGTCACCTCACTGAATACACGTGCATTTTTGCACTCGAGAGTTTTTTATTACAGTTGTACGTAAACAGTCTTATAACATGGGCGGTGAATAATTGCTTTTTGTCAGTGGATTTGTAATTTGATGGTGACAGTAAAATAAACACAGAAAATATATGGGATATGTTTAGCAGTTGAAACTGTCAGGGGAAGAACTTTGAAACTTCATGGTCAATAATAAAGAAAACAGCTGCTCATTATATTGCCAATTTTACAATTTTTATTTTCATTCTACTTCAGTCAGTTGTCTACAGGCTGAAGAATCAAATAATACATGTAATAACAGGTAAAATATAACATTTTATTGAAAAAAAAGGTATGTGTATTTAGGAGGTTGTGAAAATAAAATTCAAGATTTTTGAAACAAAGAAAAGTATTTTAAATCTTAAAATGAAAATCACTATGCACTCAGACTAGTTAACAAAAAAGAATCAATATTTTCATGGACAAATATAAGTAAAAATACTTCATTAAAAAATCTGATTTTTTGTGTGCAAAAGGCTTCTAATGTTTACAATAAGTCTACAAAATTTTGTAAAGATACTCTTTAAAATATTAAAAGTTATAGCATTAAAACTATAACAAGCACAAAATGGTTACGAGGTCGGTTCCAGGTACCGAGCCCGTGTCAAAATAGTTAATGGACAGGTAAAAATGTATGTTTTTCTAAATTGTTAGTATGGAACTGCTTTAGATAAAATATTCAGTTTTTGTTGTTGTTGTGAAGGTGCAGTGATGAATCTATCTTTCGGGTCTGATTTCCACTTGAGGATAACTATCCCATTTTTTTCTGAGCACCATATAAAAATATTCTTATGGAATTTGAGATAGGATAAGGTAGTTTTGTAGTAAAATTTGTAGAAACTAGAGCTGTGCAATTAGTAAAATTTGCTAATCAATTATTTCACTGTCTTCTCTTTCGCAATGGGTGGGTCTATCTACGTCTATCTAAATTCCAACTGAATAGGGTTTTATTTATAGCGAGAACACTTAGAAAATTCTGATGCATGAAATTAAAATTTTCTGCATAAAATATGCAAATATGTGCCCTGGGCAGAACACTGAGTACTAGAAATTATTGTTTTTCTATGTAAATTTCACTTATTGTTCTGTTTTAAGAAAAATAACTAAAATTTAAGCATTTATGAGTAAATATATGTAATGTATGGTAGCCAAGATATCAGTTAGGTTTGTAGGTAAGAGTCCGTAACAACTCAAGGTATTTCACAACTCTAATGGAACTTCTGATGGCCAGGTGGTTAGGGCACTTGACTCGTAATCTGAGGGGTGCAGGTTTGAATCCCTGTCACACCAAACCTCCACCTTTGCCTGGTCCTAAATCCAGGAGGAGGGTTGGGCCCGGGGCTAGTAATTCCGCCCCGTAAAAACCAACCTGCTACAAGTAACTGCAACAACAACTTCTGTTGGGGGGGTGTTGTTGCGGCCCTATGCTCCACTGGGAGTTTACAGGAATAAAAAAAAATGGAATTTCTGAACTATGCTAGCTGCAAAAGTAAGAATGTTTAAAAAAAGAAGATTAGACTTTTAAGGCTTACGAAACAAAACGAGTGTAATAAGTAGTACATAAACCTGAGTTTTTGATTGGTTGATGCATAAATGCTGAAAAGGGAAATAGAATTTTATAAGCATCTGTTCAAATAACATCTTTGTACACTTAGGCTGCTAAATTCCAAACACCATGAAAGGATTACCAATATTCAAAGAATTGCAATGTTTATTGTATTGGCACCGAACCACATAAATGTTTTTACAGGTTCAAAGTGCAGTGTTGTCACTCTCAAAGTCTTGTGAACACTGTAGATACATACATAAGCTGATAAATTACACATCCTGTTGTCAGGATAAATGTTTTCACTGGTTCTAAGTGCGGTGTGATTTCTCTGAATTTTCCAAGAAAACATTTTAGGATATATAATTTGATGCATTAGACATCCTGTTTTTGGAGCAGGGGTCAAGTTGGCTATCTTTTTGCTTGTCTTGTTGCTTTCAATGGTATCATATTACAATAGTGTCACGTAAACTATCTACTAACACAAGTCGCGATTTATTTCTTTATTTTTAGTGGAGTTTTACTTTAGTCATTGAATAAACACAAAATAAATATGAAATGTTTAGTAATACAAAATCTTAAGAGAAGTACTTTGAAACTTTGTGACCAATAATAACAAAAAAAGGGCACACCTGCTCACTTTATTTCTAATTTTACTAGTCTTTTCATTATACTTTGAGAATTTGTCTACAGGCTGAAGAATCAAGTATATCACTAAATAACTGATAACAAAGTTTTACTAAAAACAAATATTTGAAATGTATTTAGGAGGTTCTGGGGATTACACAAATGAAATGTGATATTTTTGGGATGAAGAATAGTACTTTTAATCATAACATGAAAATCACTTCGCACTCTGACTTGAAATAAAACACTCATTATATTTACAAACAAATCTTTAGTAAAAATGCTTCATTAAAAATTCTGATTTTTTTGTGTACAAAAAACTTGGTGTTTACTAAAAGTACCAGATTTTGTGAAGATACACTTGGTTTATTAAATGTTATAGTATAAATACTTAACATATGCCAATGTGTATACGAACTCGTGTATTTTATACCGAGCCCATTGTGATAAGTTAATCAATGAATCTTATAATTAAAGAAATGATAAAATTGAATATTCTCACATGATTTACCTAAAAAAGTTGCTATAATAGGACATGGTGACCAAAACACAGATAGCCCATTGTACCATTTCACTTTGGATAATGTTTTTTTTAGCAAAATTTGAACAAAATTGTTTAATATGCCCTTTGGAAGTGGAAATGCTTCCATAGTATTGTGGCACTTGGAATGTTTAATTCAGGAGTGCGGTAGTATTCTGTTGATGGTTTGGGGGGTGTAGTTAATCGTAGATGTGATGTTCTTGCTTTAAACTGTCCTCAGTTATATGGAGATAAGGCTTGAAAACATTGAACATGTAGTAAGAAGGAAAACCATTTGGTATAACTTTGGTTTATAATTGAATTTTTTTAATTAATTTTTTTCCAGTGATGGTCATTAATCATATGCTTTAATATTTCAGGTTGGCAATGGGGACAAGAGTATATATTGGTCGCTTAAGCCATGACTGCCGAGAAAGAGATATTGAAAAATTTTTTAAAGGTTATGGAAGGATACGTGAGATTCTGATTAAAAATGGCTTTGGTTTTGTGGTAAGCAAAGATAAAATTTTAGTTATTTGTTCTTATTTTTATTCTTTTTTTGATGTTAATTCCTAATCCAGGTATCCAGCATTTGTAGTCTTTAATGATTGAACTCTTTTACTTGGCTAGATATAATAAGTTACATATTGAACATTTTGCAATGTTGTCAGCCAGTTGTTAGCTTATTAGCTTCAATTTTTTAACATGGTTACATTAAGTATTTATGCTGTTGTGAAGATGAAGATTTAAAGTCCTTTGAGGGTCAGTGGCTGTATTTTTTTTTGTATTTGAAAATTCAGAATCACCATTAGCAAAGTAGTGTAGCTAATGTTGCATGTTATCTATGTAAATCTTTCTGCAGACCATATTTAAATATTTTATTTTGTTTTCATAAATATCCATGTTGATCTTGCATAAACAATGAATGATGCTAGCAAAGCTAAATCTCCTTGCAGCCTTGCAAACAAGCTTAATATTGTGACATTCAGTCATTTGTGGAGTACATTTATTCAAAAAGAATAACCTAATGCAAGTCAGATGAATTTATCAATTTCATTTAGTGAGTTTCTTTTTTTCAGAAGCATGTGTTCTTTAAATCAGGTTATCTAAGCTTGGTTTCAAAAGATGTACCAAGACTGAGCATGATACCCATTTCTGTATTTGCATTCATAAAACTTGTGAATAATACAAATATTGTGATGTTTCTCATTTATTAAATCTACCTCTGTACCACTTAAATTCTGTAAGCTCGTGTGGGATGTCCGTAGAGCCCATAGGTTTAAATTACTGATAGTTTTTAAAAGGCAAAAGCACATTCTAAAGCAATTACTGAACAAAATAAGCATGGAAACTTGTAAAATTAATTTATTACTTTTACACACCAAACAAAAATTACAAAGCCATGATATAGCTAGATTATTAACTCTCTCAATACATTTCAATGTTTGTTCTCAGTAAAAACTTCATATTTTTTCTGCTATTTTCTCTACCCTAACTCTTTACGAGGTTGATCAGTTTGACTGGCCTAATAACCACCACAAAAAACAAATTGAAATAAATCTAAATTGCCCTTTTTTTCTTTCTAGAATTTGCTTGCTAAATTTTGTGAAGGTATTTTTTTGGTGGTTACAAAGTCAGTCAAATTTACCAACCTTGTATGGAGTTAAGGTAGAGAAAATAACAGATAAAATATAGCTTCATTAACAAAAAACATTTGAAATGTACTTCGGAGGTTTTAGAAGTTATGCAAATTGAATTTGAGATCTTTAAGACGAAGAAAAGTATTTTTAATTTTAACATGAAATCAATTTGCACTTCGACTAATAAAAAAAAAGATTTGATATATTCATGGGCAAAAAATCTGATTTTTTGTACGTAAAAGACGTAATTTTACTGAAAGTCTGCCAAATTTGTGAAGATACACATACTATATTAAAAGTTAGTAGTATTGAAACTATAACAAGTAAAAGGTGGTCACATAGTCCATCAATCTGGCAGAGTACGTGTTGAGAGAGTTTACTCTTTCCATACTGGGCGGGTCAATGTAATCAACCTAGTAACCACAAAGCAAACAACAGTTTCCATACTATAACTTTTAAAATGATTTGCTAAATATAAATTACCCTTTTTTTTTTTTATAGAATGACTTGAAATTGTAACCTGAAACTACATTTGTTTATCCCATGTAGCTTTAAACTCATAACAGTATACATCTGTTTATACTTAAATTGTATTGTTTTATTGCCCTTTGAACTGTGTCTAACTACTTGCACCATTATAAATTGTAAACCACTTGGGGAACATGCAACTCATGTTGTGCTATCGAATTACGTTAACCATGAGCTACTCCGAGCTGCTTGCATGCCAATGCAATGCGTACCTTGTAAAATATTTTTATTATATTATTATTTATTTATTTTGCTTAATCTAACCTTAACTAACCTAAAGAGTTTGTTTATATTTACATTTTAGTTACTTTTATAATAATAATAAATAAAGAATAAGCATGAAATACATGAAATAAAGTACCTGAGCTTGTTGACTGTCAATGACACTTAAACCTACTTTTTTTTATACAAATGGTAGTTGTGCACTAAGTAATTTTTATCAAATTAAATAATGCACTAAAGTACATTGAATAATAACATGCAAAAAACAGACAATGTCCCTTAACTATCAACATTTTTCTGGCTTTCTAACTATGTGATAAGAGCCATTACAAATTCATACAAGCTAGTCGGTGTTCCCGTGTAAATGAAGCTTGTGCTGAAAGGGAAATTGACAATTTTCTGATCAGAAAACAATGTAATATAATACATCAATTGATAAATGAAAACATTGGCTTTCTATTGATTATAAATAATACAGTATTAAATGTAAGAGAGAACTATTGAGAAATTGTGAGAGAGAGGATGTGACAGGTGGGTGTGGCAAGAAAGCGTCTGATTTTCTATTTGATAGCTCTGTAACCAAACAAGATTGAAGGATATAAAAATTGCATTTTGCCTGAGCAATGAAAATATTATAATGAATAACTTATGTTAAATTCCCTACTTATTGTAAGGGTGGTGGAGATGATGTGTGGAGGAAAAATGTCACATTTCTCACACTAGAGGAAATTCAGGATCTTTTTTAATATTGCCTGATGAAATTAAGAACTTATAACTTGTATACTATTAAAATATGGATTATTTATTAGCTAGGATTTTATGTTGTACTGATTGGTATAACATGAACAAAAAAGTAGCTTAAGTTTTGTACATAACTCATTAAAAACCTTGTGACATGTGCAGTAAAGGAGACCTGTGTAGAGATGGTTACGGTAAGTTAACAGTGTGCCCACAGTTGCCATTGGTGGTTATGTAATGACATCTGCAGTTTTTAATGTTATGTCTATTTTTGTATGCTAAATTCCAGTTGTCTGTTTTGTTTGTGTTAAAGAACAGTTATATTTGCTTTTTTTTAATGTCACTTTTGTTTTGTATAATATTTGTGATTGAACTTATGTTTCTGTGTTCCAGTCATTAGACAAGAGTTCAACAGAAGATAGATCAAACCCTTTCAAGAAACAACTGAACCAAACTTCTTATGGGAACACCATCCTATTGCTTCCTGAGCTTAGCATATGTTTTTAATAACTAATAAAACATGTCTGTTGTAAAGATTAGGAACTGCCCTGTTGTAGTATGGTCCGGTGTGCAGTAGAAAAAATGCAGTCATAAATAGGTTTTTTTTTGTTTTCATTTCAGTTCCTTTTTTTTTATTAAAGCATAGAAGTGCTTTCAAAGCATTTTGTTTGTATTTGTTTTATTATTATTTTTTTAATTTTTGAAAGTTTGTTAGAAAATTTAGATTATAATTTATTTACAATGAACAAATGATCTAATTAATCTTTAGATAATGTTGAAAATTTTGTTTTACCTGGTCTAAGATAAGACTAAACGTGATAAGCACTTTATGCTGATCTTAAGTGTTACACTGCTGCATATTTTACCCACATCTCACATTAACTGTGTTACTACTTTGCTCAACCACTGCTGTTCATCTCTTTGAATTACCTAGTATTCACATTTGTTCTTTATAAAAAATTTCTTAGTTCTTTGTACATTATCTATTTCTGTTTAATACTCAGTATTTCAAAAATAGGGTTTATGTCAAATTGTTTTTTTTTCTATGGAGTTAGGATATTTGTACAACAATGAGTCTGTGATCTTGTTTTTAAAAAACTTGTTAAAAAGAAACCTCGATTCACATGAAAGTACCTATCGAATAACGTGAGGAAGATACTATGATTCATGTGATGAAGCCACTCTTTGATTCATGTAAGAAATTACACTTTAATTCACAAGAGGAATTTACATTAAATGAATAAAATGTAGTCTGGTTAACAGTTTATCAAGCAGGCTTCCATTTGAAGGGCAACTTTGAACAATTTTTCATGACCTGTTCTATAGAACAGATGATTTGCTTTAAAATCAAGCAACACAATATATATGTGTGTGTGTTTGTGTAAAAATGTTATTACAGTTATTTTGAAATTGAAGAATACTCAATTAAGATGTTTTTTTCTGTTATTATTGATGAAACTGCTGTTCAGTCTTGTTTGTTTTGTTGGCGTTAATTAGCCTGATGATGAACTGTGGATTAGTCTCAACCAACACGCTTTTTCTGTTGGTCTTGATGAGTCATTTGTTTATAATTTGGTTGTTCATTAAGCCTGATGATGAACTGTGGGTTAATCTCAACTAACATGCTTTTTCTGTTGTTCTTGATGAGCCATCTCTTCATAGTGTGAGTTGTTTATTTAGCCTGATGAACTCTGAATTGAAAACTAGGTCTGGTTTCTAAATATCCCCTTTTCCCTTTAAATATATCAAACAAGTTTTTTTTTTTTCCTTTTCATTAAGAACAATAAGACCAATGTAAGGTGCCAGAAAACTTGCTTCTGATTTTAATTTTCACCTTGTATGGCATGAGGTGACAATACACCAGATTAATTTTAAGGTTATGTATTCTCAAAGCTAAATTTCATTATTTGTAGAGTTCAATTTGGCAAACTTTTTAAAATGGAATTGTGGAGAAAATTGTGAAGTAAAAAGGGAAACACTAGTGTTATTGGTGAATGTGCTGAAGACATTTTTGTGTCTTTGTTATATCTGCATAATTTAAGTACTTCTCTTTATTCAAGAATTAAAGCATTGAAAATAATATTCACCGAGTAAGATAGCAGGGATGTCATGACAGCAGTCCAAAAACAACAGAAACTCCTTGAGCCCAGACTTTGGTTCTTGCCAAAGAAGGGAAAAATAATGGTATTTTAATTCAGCTTTTGTTGGAAGAGTGCTAAAGTTAAGAATATTTTCAAAATGATTCTCAGTAAATACTTTGGTAAAAGTTAAGTGCATTGTTTATCTTATAAAGTTTGTTAACAATGGCAATTTTCTTTTTCTAAACTTCATTAATTTTTAATGAAATATGCCATGCAGTAGAAATTAATAAGTGTGTTATTTACTTTAAAAAATGTTGTCACGATTTAGTTTATTTCCACGCAGCGTGAATTATGATTAAAATTTTAAAACCCTCTTGGTGGGTCATTAAAAAAACGTCTGGGATAAAGTATTAAATAAATATTTTATGTAACTAAAACTTATGATTATGGTTTGAAGCTGTGAAAAAGTTTGTTTTTAATTGTGTTATTTAATGCATTGAATAGAAGATTATAGCCATGTCATATTATTATATTCATTGAATATTACAAAACTCAAACAAGTATATAAAACATTGATTCTCACTAGATTGTTTTGCATGTCAGGAGATCTGAACATAATTTGTAGAACACTGATGCTCACTAGACTGTTTTGTATGTAGGGAGATCTGAACATAATTTGTAGAACATTTTTCTCACTATATTGTTTTGTATGTTAGGAGATCTGAACATAATTTGTAGAACATTTTTCTCACTATATTGTTTTGTATGTTAGGAGATCTGAACTTATTTAATTTGTAAAAGAAATAATTTGACTAGATCTCTCTATGTTGAGAGATTGACTTGAAGTTTTCAATACAGCATTGTCTGTGAAAGGAAAGGGAATTTTTATATGAATTTAGAAATTTTGTTTTTGTGTCCGTACATCTGGCTTTCTTTTAGGTGAAAGGGATGTAAACAGTTGTTTGTGGTTTGTGCATGTTTGTCCAGTGAAATTCAACTAGTATCTATATTTTATGTATACATTTAGAATTTTGCATATAATGTAGTAACATCTTACCAAATTTTTGTTTCCTTTCACAGTGTAAGTTGTGTTGTCTGATTCTGTTGAAGTAAGGACATTGATGAGATATAACTTTAGCCAATCATTCCATGGCAGAAAAAGTTGTCGCTTGATTTAATATTTTCATAATAGATGTGAGATACAGTCGGTGTAAGTTTTATAGAAAGAAGTTTAAAGATGTGTAACAAAATTATTTCTCCATTTGTTTAGAGTTTAAATCAAGCTTACACCTCCTGTGCAAAAAAAATAAACAAAAATCATTTTGTCAACTGTCACTGTAAAAAAATAATTCGGGAGCCATCCAGGAAAGTAGTGTGTGTTTTCAGGGTGACATTATGGAACTAGTCTGGGTGGTAGGTTCAGCATATTCTGTTGCTGTTTTAAAGGGAAACCATTTTTTAGTGTTGTTGTCTCACGTAAGGTTTTCTTGATTTTTTGCCCAACGGCTCAGGCGGTATACTTCAGTTGCGAATCTAGGATTTTACCATGACTTGTGTTACTTGTTTCTTTATATTCTTTAACTTTTGTAAATATTAAGGGTAACTACAAGGGTGATAATAATTGTCAATTCAAATTTTGGTCATGGTGAAAATCTGATAGCATGTGACACCAGATTGGATGTTACGTGTACTGTCGTCTTATTTGCCTCTTTTTATCGCCATGAATATCAGATGATGCCTCTCTTGTTACTATAATGTGATGATTCTTAATTTTCTACTGTATATTTGAAAGTGTTGTCTCAACATCATCTGCTCAATGTGTTCTTGCATTTCAGTATTCAAAGTAGTTGCAAGCTTAGGTGTGGGACCAGTAGAGAAGTAATAACCAAACTGGTTGTAATGAATGCCTTTGTCTTATATGTTCCTTAGAGATCATTATTTTGATGTAGTCTATACAGTAACTTAATATTGTAATGCATAGATAGTGACATATAGTCTAGTAATGACATCATATTACTGAGCAAATTTTGTGCAGTATTTGTATTTTAAAGTGTGCATTAACTACTTATTTTCAACCAGAACTTTTATTTACGTCATCATTTAACTATCCAAGTGTTTGCTGTAATACAACAATCAGTATTTTGTCAACTTAATGGTGTATGTATATACCAAAAGTACATAAGATGTTCTGAACTGTGAATGTAAAAATAGCTAATACTTTCAGTTTTGTTTTGATGACAGACAATAAATTACTTTTTTTTAAATCTCAGGATGCTTCTTGTCAGTGTCTGATTCTTAAAATGTTTTGGAATTCTTTTTACAGCCACATTAAACCATTTAATCCAGCTTCCTTGATATTTTAGAAATTTTGCATGGATACTCATGTTAATTTCAGTACATAAAGATACAAATTTCTGGTGGAAAGCATCACTTAAAACTGGATCTTTTAGTTTTAATGTTAATTGATAAAAGATAAACATATTTTATGATTTGATTTGTAATATGGAAACACAAGTTAGGTTATAAAAACTCACACCAAGATTAGCAGTTTTTAAGCAGAGTCAGCTATTATCATCACAGCCTGTGATATCAATATTAAGAGATTGCCCCGTGGAGATGCAGTTACTAGCCAAGTAGATATTCTCCCCCCAAAAGATAGTATTGTTGCATCAGCGAGGTCACGTGACTAGTATCACGCCACTTCTCTCGAACCTTCATGAATTATTGGGAGACTACTAGATATGTGTTAGTCTTGTACATACAAGACGTTGACAACTTGACGGAACAACAGTGTAATGAGTAATTGAATGTATGTGAACAAAATATTGTTGGCCACGTGAGATATAACGTTTGTTATAGCGCGACTGTTGAAATTAAGTGTATCGTAAAGTTGTATTCGGAAAGAATAAACCAGTTTTATTAAGTAAGGACTTGTCTTGCTAAAGTTTCGTCAGAACGAAGTTCCGGAAAATCAACTAACGAACGGAGATGTAACAAATTCGTATCAGAAGTGGGATAGAAAATAAAAAAAAAGAAGAAGATGGAAATGAGAGGCGGAAAATCAAACTACAGCTTAGCAGATTTGATGGCAGCAATACAAGAACAGCAAAAGAAACAAGAAGAACGAGAAGAGAAATTACAACAGTTGTTAGAGGAAAAAGAAAAGAAACAAGAAGAACGAGAAGAAAAATTACAACAGTTGTTAAAGGAAAAAGAAAATAAACAAGAAGAGAGACAACAGCAGTTGCAAGAAAACCTGCAACAGTGGCAGCTCGAACAGCAAAATAAACAAGAGAGATTACAGCAGTTGTTGGAGGAAAAAGAAAAGAAACAAGAAGAAAAATTACAGCAGTGGCAACTGGAACAAGAAAAGAAACAGGAAGAAAGTCAGCAGCAACTACAGGAAAGTCAACAACAGTGGCAAGAAGTACAAAACGGAAAACATTAGTAAATTTAAAAGCGAATTAGATACGTTAAAGGATGATTTATTGTCTTTTACACAAGGAGGATACATTAACCATCGACTTAACCAGCCCCAGATAATGACAAGCCCCTTCCAGACTTTGCAGCTAAACCCTAATGCAGACATCTTCAGCCCAGATATGAATGTTAGTAATAGGAGTGATCCAGTGCGAAGGAAGCCACAGGAATATGATGGGAAAGCACCGTGGGAAGCATA
>NW_013668966.1:22519-23450 GCF_000517525.1 Limulus polyphemus
CATACAAGGTTGGTAAATTTGACTGACTTTGTAACCACCAAAAAATTAATATAATTATCCTTTTTATTTATAGAATGACTTGAAATTGTAACATGAAACTACATTTGTTCATCCTAAGTAGTTTTAAACTCTTAACAGTATACATCTGTTTATACTTAAATTTTATTGTTTTATTGCCCTTTGAACTGTGTCTGACTACAATTTGCACCATTGTAAGCTGTAAACCATTTTGGGAACATGTGACTCATGTCATGCTATAGAATATACATTACCCACAAGCTACTGGAGCAAGAACATGGGTGTGTGTGCCTTGTGAAACATATTTACTATATTATTATTATTTATTTTGCCTTAACTAACCTAAAGAGATCCCTATTTTTACATTTTAGTTAGTTTTATAATAATAAATAAAGAATAAATATGAAAACAAGAAATATAGTACTCACCCGAATCTCCTTTTCTTGCTGTGGATTGTCAAACACTTAACCCTACTTTTTTTATACTAATGGTAGTAACACATTAAATATTTTTTAGTTAATTAAATAATGCACCAAAGAACATAGAATAATAACATTTAAAAAACACTTTTTATACGTTGATTTAGGTCAGTGTAAAAATGTAATCTAAGTAAGTTGGTGAATACTTGTTAAATTGAATTGTTAGTAGCATTGTTAAAAATGGTTTTTGTTATTGGAAATAGCCCTTTTTTTTTCCCCTCTCTTACTCTATACAGTTTAGATGGTCGTGACAGCAATATATTTTAGAAAAGGAAGTTTCTTTTATTATTATTCTACAAGTTATTAAAAAATTATAAATAGAAAATTTCCAGAAGAAAAATCTAAAGCAGTTGGTTTGGTAGATATTTAACTCTTTCAGCATGGTCTCAGTCCCTGGGACTTACCTCATAACCATGTTATGCTTGTTATAGTTT
>NW_013668966.1:24436-44524 GCF_000517525.1 Limulus polyphemus
CTACATTCGTTTATTCTAAGTAGCTCTAACTTTGTAACATACATGTACAGCTCACATTACGCTATCCATTACATCACTCAGGATTTTTTTATATATTTCCTTTTAGAAGTAAGGACTTAAAACTTGTATACTATTAAAATATGGATTATTATCTAAGATCTTATGCTATTCTAATTGGTATAACATAAACAAAAAGTAGTTTAATAAAATTTTGAATACAAAACACTAAAATCTTGTGTCATGCGCAGTAAAGGGTACCCGGGCTGATAGGGTTAATACAGGTGTGCTTGACATCCCTACTTAGTGCTAGTGCACTCTTTGATATTTAAAAAAAAATTAAAATTGAGGTTATTTTTGTAAACTTCAATTGTTATCATTTAGAAAACAATGAGGAAATAGTGGTTTACTTATTTTGAAATGAGTAGAATGTTTGATATATGTCAAAAAATTGTTGTGTATTAGAAATATTTGTTTTTTTCTGTGCAGGAGTTTGAGGATTATCGTGATGCTGATGATGCTGTTTATGAACTTAATGGAAAAGAACTGTTAGGGGAACGGTAAGTGTTAATATTAATATATATATATATATATGGGGCATGATTCTTCACTAACAAAGGGGTGTTTTATTATTGTTCATAAAGATTTTAATGCTAAAAAAATTTTGGTTTGTGGTTCTACCTCTTCTGTTGAATTTGTTTATTTAAAATTACTAATTTGTTAGCAACATGCAGGAGTATTAAAGTTAATTTCTTTCTTTATAAGGTATGCCAGGAGCTGGGTAAATACAAACTTGTTATTTAGTATGGGCAGGAAATTTCTAAAAAAAACAACATACACAGACTTTGTTTACCAGCAACCAAAGTTCAAGCATTTTCTTTGAAAAGTTATAAAATATCAGTTAGTGGATATTTTTTAGTTAAAAATCATTGAAGTAGAGTTAATATTACTAGTTTTATTTAAAGTGTAGAATTTGATATTCAAACTCTGGAAAACTGCCCATTGGTCCAGACAGGTGTAATTAGTCATGTAGGAGTTTTCCATGCTGTCTGTAAACTTTTGTAGTCCTCAAGTCTTACTCCCTGTAACTTTTTTTAATGTAATATAAACTAAAGTTATTTTCTGGCATGTATAACATATGTAACATTATTTAGATAACCAATCTTTTTTTTTCTTCTCTCTCTCTCTTTGTATTTAAGGTTCTTACTATAATTATATTGTTACAAAACAGAATAAGTCTAAGTCAGTTTAGTATGAGAATATTTTTAACATAGTTATGTCAAAACAGTTGGATATTAGTGTAATTTTTGTGTAATCCGTATCTTTATTCATAAGATAACCAGAAGCTGGAACAGTATAGTATTAGCTGATATTTGCTTTTATAGTGAAAATATTTTGGTAAAATGACAGTTTTCTGTACTCATTTCTTTAGCATTTTGATAATAAAGATATTTGGTTACACTTGAGTTTTTTTTTAATTTCTGAATCTTAATGCACATTGCTTGTCAGGAGGTTTTAGAGCAATACCACTTAATGTTTCAAACTGTCACACAGTGATGAACAATCTTTCGGGTCTTATACTAAAGTGAAGAAAACTTTCCCAATATGTTCTGAGTGTGAACAGTGTATTAAAGTTACAAAACAAATTGGACGTAGTAATATGGCATGAATTTTGAAAATTTTATTGTAATTGTATTATTTTTGCCAAGTTTATTTTACAGTGTAACCATATCTGGTAAAAACTTTTGTTTTATTAGTGTAATTGTGGAACGAGCCCGTGGTCCAGTTCGTAGGAATGCTTCGTATGGTGCTTCTGGTTCTCGGAGACGTTCTAACTGGACAGACAAGTAAGCATTGCTCTCTTTTATTGTTCTTTCAGAGTTTCTGTTGAAAAAGCCCGGGGTCAGCCTCGCGGAAGTGACCTCTGGTCCTCTAGAAGTCGGAGTAGGAGGGCACCTCCGCGCTGGCAGGCAGGACGAAACAAGTAAGAATTTGTGTATTGCACGATATTGCTTAAGCTAACAGATTAATAATAAACATGCATGTACGAAGAATAATGTTTGCTTTATTATATATACAAAAATTAAAATGTATTTATTGCAATTTAATATTTTTGACATGGTACAACAGCTTAGCCTTTATTTCTGCATGTGCAAATGATTAGTGTTATCCAGTTTCATGAGAGTTACACAATTAAACTTGTGTTTAGTATTATGACTACATTATTAATTTGCTGTATGAAGTCTTAGTTCATAGAAAATTATTATTCTTACTATATTTTGAATAGCAGTAACCCAATAATACTTATCAAACGTTAACATTCAAAAACTTGCAAGAAACTTATTGTAAAAAGGAAAACAAGTAATAATCCAAATGATAATGAATAAAAAAGAAATATGAGTAGAAGCAGTGTTCTTTTCAAAACTGGGACTGTACATTATCCTGAACTTAAGTGATGAAGATATAAGTGAGATCTTTGGAAACATGTTTTCTAAGAAAAAAAATTTTGTGGGAGTAGCCCTATTGCTATTACTTAAAAAGTAGAGCCGTGCAGTTGCATCCATTTTAATATATTATTATGACCTCTGTATCTGTTTTTCATGGTACTGTATATCCTGTTTTGTAAAATATTAACAGTTACTGATGTTATTCACCTGTATATTTTTATATGCTAATATCCTGCATTTTGATTGCTGGTATTTGAACCCTCAAGTTACTGACTTGTTTTTATATCTAGCTTTTGGTGTAGTCTACATATTACATTTTTGCCTGTCACAACACTCAATGTAAAAAATGTAGGAAAAATAGTTTGAAACCATTCATTTTCTTTGTATAGTGTATAGTCCACAAGGTACCCCCCAGCAGTAACTAGTAAGGCTAGTTGTATTTTAATTTACATTTGTTTGACTTGTTATTAAGGCCCATGTTTTATAAAAAGAAATATATAGTTAACTGCATAGGTGACAAAGATATCAAAATTAAAGAATAGTTTAACAATCACCCAATTAAGGCTCATGTAGCCAGCAAAATCATTGATTCACAAGCAAGTTGGCTGTAAATAGTTTTGAAAAATGATTAAAAGCTTGTGAGCCCTTATTGTCAGTGAATGAGATTCATTGGAGGATGTTTCATCTGGAATATAGTATTTGCAGTAGTGCTTCACATACAGGATTATGTTCTGTATTTTCCATTATTGCTTTCCTTTCATCTGGTTTTCCATTCCTTGTTGCTTCTGTGGAAAATCTCTGTGATTATCATTGTGCTTGTGGATCATGGTTAGATTTTATTTTATTCCCTGATTAATGGTGTGTGTATTATATGCTTTAAAAACCATACATTATTTAACAAAATCAAGGATTTGTCCCAAGATTCTGCCATGAAAAATTGCCCACGTTATCCCAATGAAAAAAGTCGACGTTATCTGGTATTACTTGTGAAAAAACAACTAAAAAGTTGCAATGATATCAAACAAAAAGAGTTAAACCAGTGTAACATATCATCTACTCTGTGTTATATATTCCTATATCCATTGCTTCTTTAATAAGGTGAGTGAAATGGTGATTTATTCACTAGGCAGTTTGTAAATTAAATTTCAATGTATCTTTTAATACTTTTTATATTTTGGAATTATTATTTTTACTTCCACAGTCGTAGTTACAATCCAAGGTATGGCCCACCTACTAGAACAGAAAATCGTGTAATTGTTGAAAATCTCAGTAGCCGTGTAAGTTGGCAGGTAAGCATCCACTGCTTTAAGTGTTTTAGTGTAGGAAACATTAACTTCAACAGATAATTATGCACAATTCATATGATTGAATAATAAAAAAAACTTTCTAAGAAACGTTGCTCTCATAGCCATTTAAAATATTTATGATATCTTCTAGCAGTTCAATTTATTAAGTGCTTAATTAGAATAAAACTTTTTGACTGTCTTTAAATTAATGGATAAAAAAAAACCAAATTGAAAGTTTATTGGAGATTGTGCAGTACAATCAGTATTTGTGATTTTAAATATTGTTTTTATTTTTGCAACTTTTACAAGTTTATTCAGCTTGTGTTTGTTTCAGAATGAAGTGAGGTTACATGAAAACTAAAATCACAGTTTGCTCTAATGCATACATTCACTGTTAAATAATGCTATGATGAGCACATCTTTCGGGTCTGAAGTTTGTTGAAGAAAGATACATGCTGAGCATTATTTCTGACATAATTTCAGAATAAGAAATAGAACAAAAATGATAAATAGGTTTATGGATAATTCACCTGTTTCTGGCTTGAAAAAAAAGCATCTCCTCAAAATTTTGCCCCAAAAATAAAATATTCAAAGTTACTTACCTCACAGTCAAAAATACTTCCACAACACCCATGTTCTGCTGTTTTTCTTGGTAATGCTATGGGTAGGTCAAATTTGAGTGGAATGGATTGTTGATGTTATTCAACCTTTTTTCCTACTGCTCATTGCTCCACTTGAGCAGTCACACATGCATTTTTACCCAAATGTCAATTATATAAATTTACATAACAATCTGATGAATAGGATTGAAGCTAGCATTGTTTTCATGTGGGAGGATTGGGAACACGCATGTAAATGGTTACCGAATTGGCTATGTATATAACATTACGGTTTTCAGACAAAATACTAAAGGTTTAGAAATTGGTGACTTCTTTATCTTTATGTTGATCATATTTAAAAAGAAGTGTTATAATAACTGTCCTCTGCTGCTTGCTCTCAGATGATTAATTGAATTTGTTTATATGTATCCAAATCAACCAATCAGATGAGACCTTCATATTGCCAGTAATTTAGACCAGGCACTCTGTGATTTTAATCATTTATTTACACAAGCTGAGCTGCAGACTTGGAAGTACAACCTAGTATTTTTGTGACAAGATAAACTACAGAATGAATAAAGCAGTTTTATTTCCTCATGTTCTGGTAACTTTCTGCATGCCAGTTCCCATGTGGGAAATACAGAAGTTAGCTAACTGTAAGTGGTTTATATATCAATAGAGCATAGACTAAATTACTTTATAATTAGTGCATAACATTTTCTAAGTGTGTGTTGCTTTAACCCTATGGCTTCTGTCATCTAATATTCTCTCATCATATTTAGTTCGAAAAATAAAACTAGTGGATGATATTGCTTACAATTTCACAAGAACATTCCTAAAAGTATGTAGTTTCAGAAAAATAAAATATTTAAATTTTATTTTTTCTACTATTTCTAATAATAGGTTATTTTTTAAAATTATAATTAATAATTAAAAACGTTTTATATTTACACAATAAAAACTTTATTGAAGCCATAAGGCTTCCACTTTAAAATACAAATATTACTCTACACATACATGTTTCAGTGTGATCTATGTTGTCATCAGAGGTAACTTTTATACTTTCCCCTTGTTGCATTACTTCATTGTTATTTGCATATTTCCTTAGTGTAATAAAAAAAAACATTTAATATATCTCACTATATATCAATAAATTGACTTGCTGGTCCTTCATCTCTATTTAATACTTGTTTTTATTTTTTATATTTCATTAATTCTAATGTTTCTCTAATATTCAATGATATAAAGCTTGGAGGCTGAGCTAAAACTAAAGTGTTTTCCAATAGTAATGTATGTTGGGTAGTTTTTACATGTTCGGTTATAGTTGAAATTTCTATTTTATTATTTCTTATGTAACTTTTGTGTTCTTGCAATCTATATTTAAAATTTATTTTAGTTTGACTAAAAAGTTTTATATCATTAAATATTAGAGAAATATTTCTCTAATGCTTTGCACACGCGAATGATGCCTTCTTGTTTGTACATTTTCACAATTCAGGCAACAACAAGTTAAACTTATAAAAAATCATTAAAACTTTTAAATATGATTTTTTAAACACAGATAATACACAATTAACAAAAATATACAAGTAAGACCTTAATACAATTTAACTGTATTTCTAGCTATAGCATATTTACGTAAAAAAAAGTGTGTGCTATAGTTGATTAAGCAGACTACATAAATTAAGTTCTGATCATAACTTGGACCATTAAAGATTATTCTTAAATAATTAAAATGATAAGAATAACTAATCTCTATGTAAAAGAAAAATGCTTGGTAGCCATACTATTTCATGTTCTCACATTGGCAGGAAGAAAAGATTAATAAAAGTAGTTTTAATGAATATGTGAAATCTTTCTTGTATATTAAATTAATTTTTTAATTACAGGGTATTAAAGAATTAATTGGGGATTAAACTAACTTTCAATAACTACAGTTTTTTAACATTAAATATGGTTCTGTAATATTGTTAAAACAAAAGCATTTACAAGACAACAGTGATTTTTGTTAACATGATAAACAACATTTTTATACCTCATTCTGTGCATATTAAGTTGCCTTCAGAATTTAATTAAACCACTTTACTAAAAATATATTTTAATGAAGTTACTATTATCAAGTACTTTATAATTTAAACTTTTAATCCTTTATTTTAAAAAGAAATATCTAAAACAGCAATCAAAACTACAGTTTTTGCTGTCACATGATCTGCTTGCAGTTACAATTCTCGACTTTTAAAGAGCTCTTATACAAGAAACTTTGAGTAGCTAATATAGACTGTGGACTCAGATGGTCAAAGTACACTTGCAGATGTATTTCATTACCATCTGGAAACCTTCCACAAATTTTTCCTAGTGTGAAACATTCTAAATATTTCTAAGTTTAATGTCAGCCGATTCTGTGTTCCTAAGCGACAGTTTGAAGTAGAATGGCATGCTTATAACCTATGGAAAGAGCAGATTACCTATTATTTAGTTAATAGCCTGAAGAAACCTTTACCAGTGTATGGATTTGTATTGTGAGAGAGAAAAGAAGTTTAGTCCATTGTTCTCTCAAGGGGTATATAGTACTTGGGAAGTTTCTCACCTTATATGTATTAGTTTGCTAGACAGGTAGCTTGCATTTAGGGTTTACGTTTATCTTAATTAATAATGCATTATTTGTTTTTTGAAATGCATATTTGAAAGTTTTATGATTTTTATATGTTTAACTTGTAGCTTGGTTTGTGAAAATGTCCAAGCAAGATGGTGTCATTTGCATTAGTGAAAGTCTACATGAGTGTCATGCTATCATAACAATAAAGCACAGCAGAAACGTATTGGTAGACTGGCATCAAGAATAAAAGACAATGAATTGGAAAATTAAAAATAAACTAAGTGATGCAATAAAGTCATGAAATTATGCATATTTAAAAAACATTTTTCAAAAGACTTCCACAAAGAGCCAAAGGGTATGTACATATTTCTATTTCTTAATTTTAAGAATTTCAATTGCACTGTATGTTGATGATAATAAATAGTTATTGATGTAGTAGAGAAAATAGAAAGTAAAATATAAATATTTACCTTAAAAACGTTTGATATTCATTTAGAAGGTTCTAACGATTATGTAAACTGTAAGATAAGAAATAGTATTTTTATACTTAAAAAAATGAAATCTCATTGCATGTAAACTATTCGGAGCCTGAGTGAGAATAACTACATTAAATAACGAATGTTTTATTATAAATAGTATTAAATATCTTATTTTTTGAAACTACAAGATTTTAGGACCATTCTTGTCAAATTTTAAACAATTTCATCCACTAGTTTCAATTTTGAAAAGAACTTTCATGAGTTGTGTATCTACTTACAATGTGGGTAGGTCATTGTCATAGGGTTAAAAAAAATGGCTAAAATGTTTTTTTGCATAACACGCTTCGATTGGGCTAAGTTACCCTTAGTTTATATAGAATATTTATTAATAGTGGTATGAAAAGATGTGTAAGTAGTTTTGATGCAAAGATATTATAATTTATTTAGCATTATTAAAGACCTCAATCATGGGTACATTTAAATATGTTAAAAGGAAGTTGTCTGAAACTGCAGAGGCTTTGAAAAATGTCGGATATTATGAATATGGTATCTTTCCTTTCATTTCTTATAAATGAAAATTTTATGTCAAACTGTTGATTTCAAACTTTAGTGTCACTGGGGGTTGTGATGGGATGGGGGATAATGCTTTTTACATGATTTCTAGCTTTTGTAAAGAAAGTGCCATTTATACTATTTCAGTCCAGTACATGATAACATGTTCTCTGTTTAGATATTGTGTATAACTACCACACCAGTACATGATAACATGTTCTCTGTTTGGATATTGTGTATAACTACCACAATGTTTGACCAGTCAGAAAATAGTTAATACATCTTCCTTATATTACAAAATGGCTTGTTAATAATGTGAATGTTTCACATGAAAAATTTGTTTAATTGTAAGATGGAATTTATTTGACAAGTGGCAAAAGCCGCTGATTGGCATCATGAAGCAAGGGCTAAAGAAGTTGATAGTTTGTTTAAAGACGAAATCAGGTGGGACAGGAAGTAGAAATTACATTTATTGCTGAGACTAAACAATAAATTGGTGAAGTCAGCATGGGGGGATTTAAAAAAAGGTTGATTTAGAGGAAAACCTTTAGGTCCGATATGCAACAAACAAACTGTTTCAAGAGGGTAGCTGTACACACATACATATATATATAGGTGTCAGATGAGGGGTGATTAATTGACTGTAAAATTTAAGGGCATCATACTTGAGAAATATATGGAAAGGAAAGAAACAGGGAAATGTATCAGAGATTCTATCTGGGGGTATCAAGTCCCCTAGACCCCCCCCCCCCCCCAAACTATATATATATATATATTATTTTTTTGCTTTCCCTATTCTCATTCCTGTTTATTGCAGCAGATCAAATATTTCTAGATCATGTAAGAATTGCTTTATTAAAAGATCGCCTTATTGAATTGATTTTGTGTTGTGTTTAGTGCAGATGTTGCATGTTTTGCTGTTATTTAGTTATATGTTAAATAATATCATTCCTCATCCTGTATATGTTTGTGTGTGTTTTCATAATTTTGACATAAATGTGCTAAAATAGCTGTTAATTTCAAGTTATTGGGGTGCTTTAATGATGTAGTAAAGTAGGATATATAATTTTAACACATTGAAGAAAGTATTGTATATTAGGCAAAATTATAGCAACTGGTAAATTTTATGCAATTGATTAAAAAGAAAATAGTTAAGATAAACCTTGTGGTTTCCTGGATCTCCCTAGATGTATGTGAGGGTCAGTGGGCATTTGTTGTCTAAGCTGGTGTAGCCGCCCGTCGAAGGGTCATATAACAGGTTCAGAACACCTTCCTAAAGCTTGAGATCTGGTTCCATATTCTAAGAAGTTGGTGTGTCTGTCTAGCCGGGAGGTCTGTCACTGCTAGGTTGTGACTCCCTGGTTGTCAAACACAGTCAGCCTGTCTGATCTGTACTCTGGTGTGGTAGCCTCTTTTTCCTAGGGATCATTTTCTGGCTAGCAAGGTAACTTTCTGTCCCTTGTTTGAAGAAGCTAACTCAAGGTAATAATTTATTATTTATTTTAAACTCGCAAGATATGACAATCGCCTAAAACATAAGCTTAACTCAGTTGTACACATCCTTTCTTAAAAGTCCAGTTCGGCAAAAAAAGTGTTCATACTGAATCCCTTTTTTAATAATAAAAACAAATTGCATAAAAAACTTAAGGGTATTTCAGTGTTCCTGTTAAAATGTTTTATGTAACGTATCCTCTCCAAATGCTTTAGTTTCAGGACTTAATACTTCAATTTCATTTCTATAGGATCTTAAGGATTACATGAGACAGGCAGGAGAGGTAACCTATGCTGATGCTCATAAGCAAAGAAAAAATGAAGGGTAATTTTTGTGTATCAAGTATTTTCATTAATAGTATTTTGCAGTACATCAGTTTAATGTTTTAATATGGAAATCTTAGGTTGAGAATGTCCTTTACATGCTATTTAAAAAGGAAGTTTTATTAGGTCTTACCAGGTTTTAAAAAAGATGCTGTTACTAATTTATTATAAGTTATAGTGAAACTTCTATATGTTATCAAGGACTGGTAGAAATTGCACTTTTAAGTTATTTTTTTCAGTTTAATCCTTTGAACAAAAACATTTTTAGCTGTTCTATATGAAACTGTTTCAGCGTTGTGGAGTTTGCAACATTTTCAGACATGAAAAATGCCTTAGAGAAGTTGGATAGTACAGAGTTAAATGGCAGAAAAATCAGATTGTCTGAAGACAGATCAAAGAAACGAAGGTAATATTGCATTAAACTTAATGTACATGACAATGTTTTTCATGGGCTGATTATTAATATTGTTGTATGATATGGCCTATCTAATTCAGCTTTTTGCAGTTCTTCAGAATTTGACATTTTCATATATACTTTTAACACTTAATACTGCTTGAAATTAAGTTTTAATCAATCAGATTGTTAATCCTTCCCTGCAACACAATTTCTGCCACCTGAAACTAAAACAGATTTGTAAATATTTATCAAGTTCATAAACAGTTTTTGGTGTATGAGGGTGAAAAGTTAATGAAGAATAAAAAGCTCAATTTTGATTGTCCAGAATGCTAATATTAAGTATTTTGTGGGACACGTTTTTATATTTTGTGATAATGCATTCAGTAAAATAAAACTAAATCCATAAGGCAAAATATTTGGCATTCATTTTTTTTCCTAGTGTAGAACTTGTTTTAGAATGTTAAAAAAAGTGACTTACATTTGTTTTTTATAGTTTTATGTACGATGATAGGTGTGAAGGCAACAGATAAAATGTATTTACTGATTTGCTTCTGAATGTGATAGTGAAATATTTTAAACTCCAAAGTTGTCTTTTTTGGAATAAGTTTTTTCCACAGTACTATCAAAGAAAGAGTGTAACCTATTTATTATTATTAAAAGTTGCATTTGTATGAAAATAAACAAAAATTTATGTTTTTAGATCCAGGACAAAGTCTCGTTCAAGAAGTCGAAGCAGAACACCATCCAAAAGTCGTAGCCGTAGTAAGTCTCGCTCTAAGTCCAGGTCTCGTTCTCGCTCAAAGTCTGCTTCACGAAGCTCTAAAAATTCTCGCAGTAGATCCAGGAGCAAATCCAAGTCAAACTCTCCTTCCCGGTCACCGAAAGAGAACTCACCTCCAGCAGAGGATACTGAAAGGGATTAAACTTACAATGTACATACCATACATGTGGATTGATATGAATAATTTGTACAGTCTTCTTTTTGTTTGTTTGTTGTACTTGTTGGTATTCATACAATCAAGATGAATTATGAAATATGAGCTTCTTATTCAGTATATCTTTCGCACGTGCTCATCACCAGCAGATTATTTTTCTTTCGGTTTAGTTGGAATAGTATCCATCTTGGTATTTTTGTTTGTGTGTCACTTGTCTGTTCTTTAAAAATTAAAACATATCTGTTACATTTCACTAGAGTATGAAAAGGTTCAGGCTTTACTTGTCCTGTAGCTAAAGTTAGTTAGCATTTCTAAAATCTAGGTAGTAGCTTCATTAAAGTGAAATTTCAGAGTCAAATTGTAATGTCAAATAAAGTTTACATCCTATTGTAAGCTGTGTGTGTGGTTCATACTGATAGTATGATGATTTTTCACCTACAACTGTTCAAGTAAAACATATCGGGCTTCTTTTTATCAGACAGCTACCTTCTTAATTAACATTAAAGAACATAGTCATATTCCATAAATTAAAAATATTTTATTTTTATATTAACTGTAACTTTAAGTATATTAAAAAAGTGTGCCAAATGTACAGTTTTGCAAGAATAATTGGTGCTACTCTACTCTATTCGTGTAGGTATGAAATGGAAGGAAAATTCTAAAACTAGCTATGGGTCTGGGACAACAGATCCTTAGCAGTCAAGAGGCAATGCTCCCAGGTTGTCCCAGCTGTCTATCGGAATTTATAAAAGTTGAACTGAGCCGAAATTGGAAAGAAAATCAGAAGAGTTCAACTGAGTTGTTAGAAGTTTGTGTTAATGAATTTAGCTGCGCTATTTTATGAAAGAGGGCACATAATAATAAATAATCATCAAACACCACTACTGACATTTTAGAGAGACTAAAAGAACTTTATTAGTCCATCAAGGATGTCTCTTCCAGCTCCCAACTATAACCACCCCTTACTACTCGTGTATTCATCCAATCATTTCTTGAATTCAGTTAAATTTTCTCCCCTCCACCACCCTTGAAAGCAGCTCATTCTAAGAGCCAACCACCCTATTTGAAGAGTAGTACTGTCTAAACTGCAGATGGCTCCTGCGCTTTCAAAATTTGAATTTATGCCGACCTCGACCTATTGTTTTCACTGCTAAATATGAACAAGTTTGGTGGGTCTATATTACCAACACTTCAATCAATCCCCTCTGACCCTTCTCCTCTCCAGAGAAAACAAGTTTAGTGATTTTAGTCTTTTCTCATAGGGCAATCCCAAGTATCATCGCAGTGGCTCTTCCCTAAACCTTCTCCAACAATTCAATGTCATGGTTGAAGAAGGGAACGAAAACTGCACACAGTACTCTAAATGAAGCCTTACAAATGATCTATACAGTGGAAATATAATATCCCTTGTCTTGTATTCAGTATTTATATAGATGCTACCCAAATTCCTATTGCTAATACAATACACTGTTTAGATGACTTAACATTTCCCCTACACCCACAGATTTAATTTTTGTAACAAGCCTTTTTTTTTTTTTTTGTGAGGCACCTTAGCAAACACTTTCTGAAAATCAAGGTAAACCAAATCCACAGTATTTCTTTCAACTTTTGCAGCAACATCCTCAAAGAATGTCAGAAGATTTGTTAAACAAGACTTTCTCTTAGTTTGATATAGCGTCTAAAAGCCAGGATGGTTTCACTGCTTTTAGTGATTGCAATGCATCTTTAATGACACTCCAAACCTTTCCAACTACTGATGTAAGACTAATCGGCCTATAATTGCTTGGACAATGTTTATCACCTATCTTCTAATACTTTTCCACTACTCAATGACCTATTAAAAATATTAGATAGAGGCTCACAAAAAATCTTTACCTGCTGACACACTCGAACGAATACAGCGCAATTTTCGCTGAAAGCATTAGACCTATCACGCGGATTTAATTTTAGCCACCAGCTTTGTGGACGTTAAGTCTGATGGCTTCAAAAACTAAAAAAAACGCGTTATGCACGTATTGGAGAATAAGAATTGGATAGGATAACTTTACTACATTCTGAAATGTACAAGTGGCGCCATAGGCAAATATTGTAATAATATTTGCGCTGATGAGGTCTAATACCAGTAATTATAGAATATTCCCGATCATTTTCTCCCGAGGGTAAAGTTTACAGTGATGTGTGTTTCAAAAGCGCTAAGCAGCGTGATTAAGATGATGGTCGCGGCAACAACAACTAAGAGAGAGCAACTGTTTGAGTAATTTGATGCTGCTAATTCTAAAAATCATGTTGAAAGTTACTGATCGCCTCTAGTTTTCGAATTATGATAGATTCATTCAGAATATTCTTATATGTATAGTGAAAATACTTTTTCGTTAATAACTTTATTCATTGAAAATTGCCTTTAGGAATATTCAAAAACAATACTTAAAGCAATATCAGTTTTTAAAAAAGCAGTGATTGTAATAAGACTATATATATTGAAAATACATTCAATCTATGTTCAGAACTTTCATCCTGGTATCTTTTGTTACAACATACACGTTTGCCTTGTTGCGCCTTTGGTGTGTTCTTTCAGTTTCAAGCTGAAAGAAACAACAGTAATCAATATAAGATTCCATTGTTCTTGATGTCGCTGTTCTATTGTAGAAATATGTCGGTGGAAACGCTTATCGCTCAATGCAACTAGGTCATTTGGAAAGAAGTGATTTTCTAGAGACAATTTTCCTGCAGTTCTCGAGCGTATCATCACGGCATAGTTATCATTTCTGTGATTTCATAAGAAATGTTTGACGACCAGTTTGAATGAGTTCCAGGTAGTATACTTCTTTCTAATTGAGTAATGTTTCAAAATCGTCATCCATCAGTACTTCTCGAATCTGTGACCCAACAAAGATACCTCCTTTCATTTTTGCTTCACTGATTTTTGGAAACTCATCAGACAGATATCTGAAACCATTACCAAAATTCTTCATGAGTCCCAGTTTAATATGAAGTGGGGGCTGAAACACATTTTGAGGATTTACTAAAGGAAGATACTCTTTATTCTGTTTCCCTGGTATGTAATTCTCCCTAGCGTTCCTTCTTTTTGTGAAGTGAATTTTATTACCTCGGCTGTTCAAGAGACACACAAAACAGGAGTGCAATAGCATTTATATCACCACATAAAGATTCACCTATGGTGATCATATTTCATGGACCAAAGTATAACTTGCATGCTTAGATAAGTTTCTTTCATGTTCACATCTTGAGCAACAGGAATCGATACATAGTGTTCCCATTGTACGAGAGTACATCTTTCATACGAACTTTGGATGAGTCGATAAAAAGTCTCCATTCTTGAGGATTATGTTCAGTACCTAATTCTTGCATGCTGTAGCGTGAAGCAAGACTTTTATGGCGATAAATTGAAACTTGTTCCTGGGGCTACTAAATTCTATTGCTGTAAACGATAGCCAAGAATTTCCATATATTACTTTGATAGAGACAGGTCACTGATCCGATCATTTAGCTCTTGTGTGATCAAATGAAGCAGTTTGTGTTGAGATGCTATATCAATATAATGACTGGATGAAGACGATTTATTGTCTTCTTCGCAACACAATTCTTGTTTCCCAATTTGCTAGTGGATGTGGCACTAAAAGGCCATCCCCGTGAGGTACAGGTTTCATTGCAGATGCAATATCTGGATATATTTGATATGCTGTTTAGTTTTGCCTGAATATGCAGAAACATTAGTCATGCAAACTGTATAACACACATGTGGAACCCAATGTTTTTCTTTGTCAACATTTTTACACCCAAAATAGTGGTAGTAAGCTACCTTGTTGGTAATGTTTTTTCCAAAAAATATAAATAATTATGTTTACAGAACTACAGATTAAAAAATGTTTTCCAGAATTTGATTATATAGTAAGTATGATGCGAGGAAGAAGATTGGGCTGTTTTAATTGTGCTTGGAACGAGGCGAAGTGACCAAATGAAAGAGAGGCGTTTAACTCCACCCCTTTTATGCTAAATCAAGGGACTTCTCGAATGTTGTAGCAAACTAAGCGCATGAGGGTTGTTTCGTGATTCCCGGGCGGAGCAGGTAGGAGTTGGAATGAAGCAAAAGTGGTACGTTTCGCTACAATTATATCTTGAACAAATAGCATACATGAAAAATACATTTGGAATTTTACATCAGTACAATACAGTCTATGTTTGAAGTTATCAAAAAAGTATGCTTTTTACCCATTGAACTGCTCAAATAAATTTAACTTCACAGCCTAAATCTGTGGTACTGAGATAGTTGCATGGTATTTCACATACTACTGATAAAATATTGTGATCTTATATATATTGCGAACCATGTTGTCTGCTCGACCATTGGTCTGCCTCCCCTTCAAAAGCTGCGCACGCAAGCAAAGCTTAACATTCACTTTTTAAAATAACGGGAGAACAGGCATGGATAATGTTGATGCCAAATTTTATTTTTCAAGCAGGATATTCTGCCCTAAATTGTTAGGAATTAATCACACTATAATTCACATTTCGAAATGTAACGTACTGTTGCGTCAGCGAGTCACATGACTGCTGTGGCGCCCTCTATTTTCTAGAACTATCTTGTTTCTTCATGAATGCTCTAGTGTTTGCTAGATGGGGTAGGCTGGTATATAAAAGAGGGGAAGGTAATGTGTGAGTAGACAGTGAGTAATTGATCTGCAGTCAGAAGTATTATTGAGCACGTTCGTTATTATAGCGTTTGATTAGCGAGATTGTTGAAGTTGAGTGTATCGGTAAAGTTATATTCGGAAAGAATAAACCAGTTTTATTAAGTAAAGAACTTGTGTCGCTAAAGTTTCGTCGGAACGAAGTTACGGAAAGTTAATTAACAAACGGAGACGTAACAGTACCTTAAAGTGTAAAACTGTAGATTTACTGTATGTTATTGTTGAGTGGCTCTTAGCATGACTGAAACGCTCAACAATGACTTCGCTGTGGGCGGTATAAGTAGCTTAGAGCTTTGGCACTGAGTGAAACCAAGAGTGCTTCACAATTAACATTTTTAAAATCCGTGAAATAATTTAAACTGATAGATTAACTTTCCCCGTCACTAGGACGGGTACATTTGCTTGTATTACAATAACTCAAAATACAGCGGTGCTGGACAAATTTGAAATCAGCACCATCAAATATCCTAAATCACTTGAGTTTTCTCCAGTAACAAATTTTTGTTGTCTAGTGTATTCAGTGGTATTTGCTATCAACAGTGACAACTGCTTTGAATGATCCTTTGAAAAATGTGCAAAACAGGAAGACCACTTCTACCAAGCCACAGTTTAGTGTAATCCTAGCCCCTAAGTTCTGTGGTTTTATATGTTAATTTTATTTGCCTATGGTAAGAATAGTAGGCTCACTCTCTCAACGTAGATCTAGAGCTAATGTTATAGTTCTGTAAAGTTCCTACTACGTCTATATTAATAAAAATCTACTTGGCCTAGCTGGAAAGTGTGTAGGTTTAACATCAGGAGTGCATAATAAATAAGCTACTGATAATGAATAAGTAGGCCTACAAATGGCAGTCGTATCTTTGAATGCTCGTGTCTTGTTTTAACAGTATATCAGTGTTTTTAAATATGTTTTATTTGATTTGTTGTTTTCAGTACCTGTGTGGTAAATTGTAATACATTTTTTTTAGTTAGTAGTACGTAAGTTTACACATTTATAAACAATCATATAAAAATACTAAACCCACTATGCATATTCACATTGTTGTGTAACCCACAAACTGTTACTGTTACACGTAGCTAAGCGGACAAAAACGTAACTTAAGGCAAAACATTTCACCGTAATTTTCATTTAGGTTTTTTTTTTTCTTCTGTGATTTCTTTCAGTAACTTAACATTGTTGACTTCAGTAAATCTAGGTTTAGATAGCTAAATGAAGCAGTCTAAATTTGTCAACCAAAGTAGGGATTGAAATTCATTTTAAAATCTATCCAATTAGTATCATTTTAGTTGTTTGTGAATTTTTTATTGTAGCATTAATTTTGTTTTGGATACTTATTATAGCAATTATACGAATAACCAACGATCCTTACTTTCCGTTAAAATTTTAATTTATTTTCCTATTTATCTTAGATATAGGTTCAGCCTATTTTCGATATGAAAAGACTTGTATGTTATCCTAGGCATGCATGCACACATTTTGAAGGGAAATAAACTACAAGTAACAGTGAAATGTACCATCTCACTAATAAATAATTAGAGTGTGTTAAAGAGATTACAGAAAGACTACTTAAGAACTTTAATTAAACTTGAAATACGGTATAACACTCTTCTTGTACACAGCGTTAAGAATTTATATTTTTACACTTTTAAATTTTAGCATAGTGATGGTTATTTTGACCCCTAATTATATGAACAACCTGAGTCAAATTTGGAACATAATCCTTCATATGTGTAGCATAAAGTTTTTAACTCTTCGCTAATCTACTTTTAGCGATTTAAAAACTGTGTCAAGAACACATTTGGAATACAAGACACACATTGCTGAATGTTATATAATTTAAGTACAACCATCCTGTTAGAAAAATAAAACTGTCTTAGCTGAAGATGATTCCTACCCTGAAGTATGAAAAAGATTATGTATCAGCGCTATCAATTTCCTAGACAACCTTAAACACTTCAATCAGATCCCCTTTAACTCTTTTTCTCTTCTTTTTTCAAGAGAAAACCATTTCAGAAATCTTACCTGACCTTGTATGACACCTTTTCCATCTTAGTAGCCCTACCCTAAACCTTTTCCAACAATTCAATTTCCTTTCACAATACTCCAAGTGTGGCCTAACAAATGGTCTATACAATGACATTATCACCTCTTTAGACTTATATTCAATACTTCAGTAAATATAACCTAAAATCCTATTCGCCTTGCCATTAGTAACAGCACAGTGCTTGGATGGTCTAAAAGACTGATGAACACTAAGGTCCTTTTCTTTTATAAAACTGTTAAGGTTATTCCCATCAAAATTATACTCATGATTCAAGTTTGATAATCTAATGTGCATTCTTTTGCATTTATTATATTTAAAAGTCATCTGTCACTTATTCTTCCAACTCACCAAATGATGCAAATCCTTTTGTAAAGCAACAGCAGCATCCAAAACGTTAATGCCATTAGCAAATATATATAATTTATTGACTATTCCTTCATTTTTATTAATGATATAAATCAAATAGAGCAGAGATTCTAACAATGAGTCCTGAGGTACCCCATTTGTGATATTAATTCAACTTGACGATTCAATTACGGCAACTTGTGCAATAAATTTTAAGCTTAAAAACAATAACAACGTTTAAAATGCACAATAAAAAAAAATTATTTGGCTAATGGCCAAAATTAAAAATACTACATGTTTCGGTAGCTTTACGCTATGATCACAAGCGGTTAGTTTTATAAAGAAAAGGTTTAACTCATTGTAATCTATGAGTATTGTACATAAGAAGTTAGTATTTCTTTCAAAACTGTGCGTTATCGTCAGCTAACCTTTCATCTCTATCTAACAAAGAATTATCTATTTTACAGCAAATAATTTATATTCTAATATTCAATTCACTTTGACTATCAGGTTCACTTAAAATTATTGTTTCATGCCATTGTATTGAATGATCTGTTTTAACAATATGTCCAGCAAAAGGGGAAATTATCACTTTTGTGTTACATACATAACCTTTATGTTCATTAAAACGATATTTCATATAACGTTTAATTTCACAAATGTATTTTTTGTTACATTCACGTCTAATTTGCTACATACCTTTTTTCTCTAAAATGTCTTTTATATCTTTGGTACTAGGAAATATTGTTTTAATTTTGTTAAATGTTTTAAAATTAGGAATATTTTTTTTTTCTGAATACATTGGCAATTTGGCTAGTTATACCTTGTATATATGATAATTATGTTATCATAGGCACCGTTTAATCTAGTACATTGCTTGGTAAACATTGAATTGTATTTTCTTTGTATTAAACGTTCAATTATATCAACAGTATAACCTCTGTATTTAAATAATTCAATTCGTTTTCCAAATTAGTAGAATTAGAACATATTTTAAATGCTCTGTATATATAAATATGAAAAGCTTCTAATTTTTGAGAAAATGGGTAACATGATCTTTGATGTGGCGGCATGGAGACTGAATATGGTTTCTGATAAACAGTTGTGGAAATAATTCTATTATTATTGGTTTTAACAAGTACATCTCAAAAAGTAAACAATTATCTTGTTCAATATCATATGTAAACAGAATAGACTTAGAAGGATCAACATTGTTTAGATAATCAGTAAATGTTTTTAACTCAATATCTTCATGCCGCCAAACCAAGAACGTGTCATCAACAAATCTAATCGAACAATCAAGTTTTAAAAAAGCATTAACAAGGGCAATACGTTTGAAACTATCCATATAGGAGTGGAGAAAGAGGGGAATCCATGGTTAATCCAACATTCTGTTCATAATACTTTTCATTAACTTTGAAAAAATAATTTTCGACACACTCTCCAGTTAAGTTAAAATATTGTTACGACAGCGGAAGTCACGTGACGCTGGTAACACGTAATGAGTATCTCGAAGGTTCCTGAAGGCTCGAGTGTTTGCCAGATGCCCTCTATTTTGTACATATAAGACTGGCAAGCAGTGATGGGATAAATAATTGCAGAAAGGCAGAGATAGAGATGGGCAATTGAGTCAAGTGCAGTAGTGACCCTAAGTAAATTGCGTGAATCGTTGTGATTTATAGCAGGTGTTTAAATTAAAGTGACTGTGGAACTTACGTGTATTGCAAAGTTGTATTGAAAAAAAATAAACTAGTTTTATTTAAGAAAGGACTTGCAAAAGAAACAAGGAGAACGAGAAAATAAACAAGAAGAACGAGGAAAGAAACAAGAAGAGAGATTACAGCAGTTGTTGGAGGAAAAAGAAAAGAAACAAGAAGAGAGATTAC
>NW_013668966.1:45524-47154 GCF_000517525.1 Limulus polyphemus
GAATTGATGATACTCGTGATGCCCTAAGTGGAGCCAGGTGGTTTTCAACTCTGGACTTAAAGTCAGTTTTCCATGAAGTAAAAATGGCTGAAACAGATAAACCTAAGACTGCATTTAGTTATGACCAAGGTCTCTGGCAATACCATGTGATGCCATTCGGGCTTAGCAGTGCTCCAGCAACATTTGAGAGGCTGATGGAAAGAGTACTGGAAAGCCTACAATGGAGGATAGTGTACCTGAATGATATCATTGTACTTGCAACAACTTCTGATGAGGAAATGACCCGGCTAGAGGAAGTATTCAAGCGTCTGAAAGCAGCAAACCTCAAACTCCATCCCAAGAAATGCCACTTGTTCCAGAAAAAGGTGCTTTACTTAGGTCACATTGTAAGTGAACATGGTGTGCGAACTGATCCTGACAAGGTGAAAGCAGTGTGTGTGATTGGCCAACACCAGACAATGTGGGAGAGTTAAGAAGTTTCTTGGGACGCTGTACTTATTACTGAAAGTTTGTGAGGGACTTTGCAACTATAGCTGCTCCACTACATGATTTGACCAAAAAAAGCCAGAAGTTTGAATGGACAGTTTGTTGCCAGAATGCTTTCAAGACATTGTAAGACAAATTGGCCTCAGCTCCACTTTTAAAGCTTCCAGATCCCTCACTGCCATACATACTGGATTGTGATGCTAGTAATGTCGGGATTGGAGGAGTGTTGTCTCAGAAAGTTGGTGAAAATGAACATGTGGTGGCCTATTTCAGTAGGGTCCTAAGTCGACCAGAGAGGAACTACTGTGTAACATGGAGGGAACTCCTTTCTATAGTAAAGAGTCTGACATATTTCCACCCTTACCTCTATGGGGCTAAGTTTACCATCAGGACAAACAATGCTGCATTACGCTGGTTGAGATCTTTAAAGAACCCAGAGGGACAACTGGCACGTTGGATCGGAAAGTTAGATCAGTATAATTATGATATTGAATATAGAGAACGAAAATCTCATGGAAATGCCGATGGACTGAGCCGAAGACCCTGCAAAAATGACTGCTGACATTGCTGCAAAAGAGAGGTTGAACTAACCAGGTGCCATCAAGCTGGAGTCAAAGTGACTGAAAGAGTTGATGATGGTGAAGTGAAACCAAATATAGATATCAAAGCAGAACAGGAGAAAGACCAAGATTTGAAGCAAGTATATAATTTTCTAAAAGCAAGTGTTTTGCACCCTGCTTGGGAGAAGGTGTCTAGTCTAAGCCCTTTGACAAAGAACTATTGGGCACAATGAGACCAGTTGAAGCTTGAAGATGGTATTCTTCTCCAGAGATGGGAAACTGCAGATGGGAAAGTGACGACCTGGCAAATGGTTATACCGAGAAAGTTACAGGAAGGCTGTGCTGAGTCAATCCCATGATAGTTTAAGAGGAGGATATCTCGGAGTTAAGAATACATTGAGTCACCTATGACAGAGATTTTACTAGATAGGTATGAGGCAATATGTGGAAGAATGGTGCAGTACATGCATAAGGGATGTGCTCCAATGAAGTTATACCAAGTTGGTGCACCAATGGAGAGAGTAGCCATTGACATTGCTGGTCCTTTGCCCCTAACTCGTGTAGAAAACAGGTACATTTGTGTG
>NW_013668966.1:48154-48830 GCF_000517525.1 Limulus polyphemus
AAAAGGACACTGGGACAGGAAATGGCAAAGTTTTGTAATAGCCGCCAAGATGACTGAGATGTTTTACACCCTCCACTGTTGATGGCTTATAGAACAGCAAAGCATGAAGCCACTGGATACACTCCAGCAAAGTTGATGTTTGGACAGGAACTTTGGTTGCCTGTGGATCTGTTAACAGGACGCCCACCTTATGAAGAGTTGCCTGAGAATGTGTCAGAGTTTGTGAAAGTGTTAACGGAAAGGATGGATGATATTCACCATCAAGTGCATTCAAACTAGAATACTTCTGCTGATTCCATGAAGCTATGTTATGATAAGAGATTTGCTAAAGTCAGCTTTTTACCAGGAGACAAGGTGTGGTTGTATAATCCCAAGAAGACCAAAGGGAAGTCTCCTAGGTTGTCTTTTCCATGGAAAGGCCCATATGACATAGTGGATCGTTTCTCAGACGTGACTTTCCGAATAAATTGTGGTCGCCGAGGCAAGCCAAAGGTGGTGCATGCCAACAGGCTTTGGCATTATTTCGGTCCAGGACATTTCAGTTGGGACGAAGTGAATAATGGAAGAAAAAAACACCACTGAAGATGTGTCACCTGAAAAAGCCACTGTGGAAGAAGAAATTCTACCTGGTTTTGAGAAGGGAAACAGTGAAGACCTTAATGAAGTTACTACCACT
>NW_013668966.1:48927-50277 GCF_000517525.1 Limulus polyphemus
GACTTTGTTGAATTGTAATTTTGTGTTTGTAAATTCTGTACATTTAATTAAGTTATTGTTAATTATCTATTCACATTCTCAGGCAACTCTTCATAAGGTGAGCATCTTTTTAACAGATCCACTGGCAACTGAAGTTCCCGACCAAACATCAACTTTGCTGGAGTGTATCCAGTGGCTACATGCTCTGATTTAATATCTATACCTGGTTCCATTTCACCATCATCAACTCCTTCAGTCACTTTGACTTCAGCTTGATGACACCTAAGTAGTTCAACTTCTCTTTTAACAGTTACCAGAACTTGGCCCTTGTTGTTCCCAAACGTCATTTTATCAAAATTAATTACAAACTTCCTCGGTAGTAAGTAGTCCACTCCTAATATGCATTCGTCTTCAATGTCAGTATACTTTGTTTCTGTGTTTTATGCCCATGAGCACAATAGTTACCCACACTGGTCCCCACAACCTAGCAGAATGTCCTGTTACACCACAAAGCTTCTGTATGGCTTCTGGTACTCCATCGTGATCTAACACCTTGATGCTCACAAGGATTTGCTGAGATGCAGAGTCTATGACAAAGTTGCACCTTTGGCCATCCAACTTTCTTGTCACATAGACACTGTGTGTGCTTGGCATTTTACACCTAGCTGTTGGGATTTTCATGATGGAGGTTAGTGAGTGTCTCTCAACACCAACCACTACTGGTATCCTTGAGACTGACTTGTTGGTAATATTCTTCTTACACTGGCTCCTCATATGTCCTTGCTTTCCACAGTTCCAACAGCCTTTCCTGCCGTGTCATCTCCCCTGTGTTGAAGTTGCCAGCATTGAGCTCTCTTGTGCCCAGGCTTGTTACAGTACCAGCAAAGTCCCTCAAACTTCTCTGAAAGCTGACCTTTTCTAGCTTTGAATCCAAATGATTGTACCAGCCTTGGTACCTCTGTGCTGGACTTAATGTAGGATTCAAATTCAAGAGCTCTGGCCATTGCATCCTGCATAGTAGAGGGGTGTGCTTGCTTCATTTGTATCTTCAGTTGTGGACTGTCCAAGGCGTCTACAAACTGATCTCTCAGCAACAACTTGAGGAGATCGGGTGGTGCAGTTGGGTAGGCCTTGTGTGCCATACTCTAGTCCTAAACCTAGCCCTGTAGACTTCAGACTGATTCTGAGTTCCATACTTGAGTTCTAGAGCAGCTACCAGTGCTCTATAGTTGTGCCTGTCATCTGCTGAAAACTGTCCAAGTATTTCCAGTGGTTGTCCCTTCAAGCTCAATGCCAGGTACAGTGCTTTCTGCTCCTCTGTCCATCCATTCATTTCTGCCAGGAGCTCAAATTGTGCTCTATATGCTTCCC
>NW_013668966.1:51168-56688 GCF_000517525.1 Limulus polyphemus
ACGTGACGGAACAAGAGGGTAATGAGTAATTGAACTGTAGTCAGAGAGAATATTGATAAGCAAGGACTTAATGTAGGATTCAACTTCAAGAGCTCTGGCCATTGCATCCTGCATAGTAGAGGGGGGTGCTTGCTTCATTTGTATTTTCAGTTGTGGACTGTCCAAGGCGTCTACAAACTGATCTCTCAGCAACAACTTGAGGAGATCGGGTGGTGCAGTTGGGTAGGCCTTGTGTGCCATGCTTTCCAAGTCCTGTGCCAGCTCTTGCACGCTCTCCCCTTTAGCACGGACTCTCGTCCTAAACCTAGCCCTGTAGACTTGTGACTGATTTTGAGTTCTACCAACGAATAGTGGGATTGACCGTCACATTATAACACCCCCTCGGCTGAAAGGGCGAGCATGTTTGGTGTGACGGGGATTCGAACCCGCGATCCGCAGACTGCGAGTCGAGCGCCCTAACCACCTGGCCATGCCAGGCTCCTAATATAGTGTCAACCGTAAAAAAAAAAATATCCGTTTCCATGGAAACGGCATGCCAATCAGAATTGGTTAAAATATTCAATAACTACCACTGTTATAGCACTATTACCCAAATAAGAACTGGCAAGAGACTTATTACACTTAATTAGCAGTTTTGATAAATCATAAAACACATTTATGATTAAAAATAGAGAAAATAAACCTTATGGCACTTTAATGACAATGAAATTATATTTTATCATGTATGTGTCATAGTTGGCTTTTCAATCTACATGGAAAGATAAGGTTTTGGTAAGACAAATGTTTGATAAATGTGTCTGCGTGTGCGCATGCGTTTACACAGAATTATAAGCTGAAATTCAACATACAACTGATAAAGAAAAGATCCACACTTTCTTTCTGTAATAAAACTGAAAATAACGTGTAGCTTACATCTAATGATAAAATCTGACAATAACCCTATTTTATAGCACATTTGTTAACATACAAACACATAAAGTTCATCACGACTTATAACTTTCATCCAATACAAATCCATGTACAATAACTCATAGTATAGTTACTGAAACATTCGCAGACAACAAAAAACATAAAAGTTATAACCTTGACCATAATACTAGATTCTATGGGTTTAATTATCATAGAAATGAAGTGAGTAAATACACATGTTTAGCCTTTGCTTGTCTCTGGCACATTTGCCACCACAATTATAAGAAAAGTGAAACAATGGCACACCTGTAGCAGGATTCATAATTCTTTTTTAAATCCATAGTGGATAAGTTCATAACACTGAAACAGTGAAGCAGGCACATGAATGTATGTGTTTGGTGATGTTTTGTGGACTCTTTCTCTGGGTCAACATTTGATGCCTTTCTTTTCATCACCCAATTTACCTTTGGTTTACTATATCGATCTCTGCAGGGCTTTTGCCTTAGAGCACAATGCTTGAGAAGAGTTTCTACATTCACACTTTCTTCTTTTCATCAAACTGGACTAACTTTAAATTTGCTGGCACCTCACCAAGCTTTGAATGTCCCCAAACACTGTTCTATAACCTGCACCACAGTCCTTTCTTTTGGATTCTGCAGGGTACTGTACGCGTTCTTCTGTAACCTTCCGACAGATAAGACACATGAGCCAATAGAAATAATGTGCTCTTGAGAGCCTTAGAAAAGTAGTGTCTTTTTTCCATGTCACACTCTAGTTTTTATATTTTCCTGACACTAACCGTAGACATTTTTCTTCACCATTTTGTGATTATCTTTAATAAATGGTTACCTTTTGATATGACATGAGAAGAGAAGAACATAAACTTCGTCAATGTATGATTATCTTTAATAAATGGTTATCTTTTGATATTGATAAAAAGAGAATTGTGAGTTGTTACCTGTAGATATTGTTTGATGGTTAATAAACGTATTCCTTGTGAATCGCATGCATTTTGACAACATAGTCATATTGTCACTCTTTATTTTGTAGTTTCTATATTAGAACCATGTAAATTGCAGAACATTTATCAAATATACATGATATAAATACGCCTGTTATTTTCTAAAACATGTTTATCATGTTAGCTTCAGTATAAAATAGATTCGTATAGTAAATACATATTGATTTTTTATGAACTGAGCTTTGAGAAAAATATCAACATTATCTGTGGTACTGTATCATATATTAACCAGTATGACCATATTATCATCGTGCACCATTTTACAGCTACTGGACTGACCTAGTAAAGTAAAAGCTTGGTATAAATTCTGCTCGTTTAATATTTTATACATATAAATATACTGATGGTAATGGTGCATGGGTTCCACCGAGGACGGCATTTTACGACAATAAGATATTTCAGACTTGCCCCATTTCTTGATAAATATTCACTTATCTTTCTGACACCTCTTTGAATTATTACGTCATATTTTCTCAAATACGTCATATATATTTCACACAGTAGCAGGGACAGTTATAATTCAGTTGTTTTGTTTTTAAATCTTACATTTAAATATGTCGAGATGCCATTAGCTTAGGATTGTTGTTTTTGTATTACATGAATAACAATCTCAATAACAAGCAGTCATTTCATTCTGTCATAAATCCTCATCTACTTTTTCCCCGGCACATTTATCATCCCTGCTGAAACTTCCACATTTTCTAGATAATATATCAATAGCGCTCAGAACGATATACGATTTGATTTGGTTGAAATCACGGTCAGGTGGTTAATGTCATGGGGTTCAAATCCCATCACTGAAAATGTTTGCCCTTTCAGCTCTGGGGGCGTTATAACGTGATAGTCAATCTCACTATCCGTTGGTAAAAGAGTGGCCCAAAAATTGGAGGTTGATGGTGTTGACTAGCTGTCTCCCCTCTAGTCTATCACTTCAAAATTGGGAACAGATAATGCAGGTAGCCCACGAGTAGCTTTGCGCGAAATTCAACATACACATTAATTGAAATATTGACAGCCTCATTCAAACTTCAAATAAATTTTTACCTTCTATTTGTTGATGGGATTGACAGCTACATGGACCTTAGTTTAACCATAAAACAAAAGTGTTACACTTTGTACTTTCTGATGAATATTAACTAAAAGATGATGCGACCATAGAGTCTAAAATATAGTACCTTTCGTTACAGAGTATACGTACATACATTTTTAATGTGCGTCTCCGCGTGTTTATTGCCTTTGAGCTTTACAACAAAGGAAATTGCTACTTAGACTTTTAAATTGATTATTTAACAATATCATAAAATGGGGTTTTACCAAGTACCTTAGTTTCACGGTACTGTTCAACACATTGTTAGGGATTAATCCTTGAGACCAGTTGGTAAGAGCACTTCTTTTTCATCAGTTTAGAAGTGCATTAGACTAGTTCTGAGAGCATTATCTCTTGGATATTACATAATAAATTATTGACCAACTTAAAATACACAGCATTCATTTTGTTAGGTTCCAGGACCAGAATTCTTTGTAAAAGGGAAGGAATGTGGTGGCCGTGTAGTTTGACTTCATTAGCCCTGTGTAGGGGGGTTACCTTTTAGTTCCGTTTATAAGAGAGATTGTTCTACTTGATCTGTAGGATGAAGTATGAACTTTAAGGTGTGCTAGTGTAGGATAATGCTGACACATTTAGAATACCATGTGGTCACTGATGGTTTCTGTGAAAGGTTTTTGTAATGACTGAGTATATTTCTTCTTAAGACTACCAATTAAAACTGAACAAAGGTCGTGAATACTAAGGTATAACGTAAGCTTTAAACAAGCATGCGAATGAAAAATATTACACACGAAATATTAATTTATAGTTGTCCTCCAATGGCACAGCGGCAAGTCTGTTGGCTTACAACGCTCAAATCCGGGTTTCGATACCCGTTGTATGCAAAGCACAGATAGCCGCTTGCATTGTGTTTAACGACAAAGGAACGAAGAAACAAAACTTTATAGTAATTAAAGGAGGTTCAGCTTTTTTTTTTGGAACAGTGATTTTCAGCTCGTTGGAAAATGGTTTAAAACACAATTCACTATATTTAATGCTTGGAAGACTTGTCCTCATTGTCTGAAAAGTTGCTTGAGTATCTCCTGTATCTACTTCGAATTTTTTAATTCTATGAGTTCTAGTTTCATTTCAGATTGAGACATATGAAAAGAGGTTATATCTGAAAGACAGGTTATCCCTATCATCCTATGGATCATACTCTGCAGATATCTCTCTTTTTGAGGTACTTTTTAACCTTCCAGCATTGTATTTTGTTTTTATGTGCGAAATTTTTGTTTTCTGCTTACTTTCTAGAAAGTTGGTTAAAGATTTCCTGCAAGATAAAGAGTAATGCTGATATGCCCTCTTTTCTCTATATGTGAAAATTGACACAAGTATAGTGTACTTTAAATATACATGCATATACATATGCATGCATACGTTCATGGATACACAGTATTGATAATAATATCTACGAAACATAGCTTTGTGGAAGATTAAGAGCACCGTATTAGCACTATATCCGTATGTTAATACAGTCAGAAGAATGTTCTGGCGCCACTTTTGTGACGTTTACAACTTATATACTTGATTCACGGCGAGCTCCCGACAGATTCATTAAAAATATTCCGGAGAAAGGTATAGTGAAAAATATACAATGTTCTGGGCACACCAATCCAAAAAGCGAATATGTATAACACAGTGAACAGTATCGGCAAGGGAGAGTCGCAATACTCACATGTGGACATAAAACAACCTTAACAAGATGTCACTACACACACATAGCTGAAGTTCTTAGATGGTCGTCCAAGAAAACGTCAAGATAGACAATTCCTGACCACACAAGACAGTTGTTTCTATACAGTCATATGTAGTACTGTTTCCACACTACAGCTATTTTCATGCAGTCCACATATTTCTGACCAAACATTATGTGTGTTTTTACACAGCTGTACTTAGCACTGACTCTATAATACGGTTGTTTTCCTGTAGTTTAAATATCGTGACCACGCAATACAGCTGTTTTTATACAGTACTCACTCTACATTATAGCTGTTTTCATGTAGTCTAGATACCCCTGATCATACAATACAGTCATTCTTCATAATGACTCCACTCTACATATCCCTAGCCGCACAATACAGCTGTTTTTATACAATACTCACTCTACATAACAGCAGTTTTCATGTAGTCTAGATACCCCTGATCATACAATACAGTCATTCTTCATAATGACTCCACTCTACATATCCCTAACCGCACAATACAGCTGTTTTTATACAATACTCACTCTACATTATAGCTGTTGTCATGTAGTCTGGATACCCCTAATCATACAATACAGTCATTCTTCATCATGACTCCACTCTACATATCCCTAACCACACAATACAGCTGTTTTTATACAGTACTCACTCTACATTACAGCAGTTTTCATGTAGTCTGGATACCCCTAATCATACAATACAGTCATTCTTCATAATGACTCCTCTCTACATATCCCTAACCACACAATACAGCTGTTTTTATACAGTACTCACTCTACATTATAGCTGTATTCATG
>NW_013668966.1:57311-58982 GCF_000517525.1 Limulus polyphemus
AATACTAAAGATCAACATAACCGGTGACATTAGCTACTATGAACAACACTATAGTATTGAAGATCAACATAACCGGTGACATTAGCTACTATGAACAACACTATAGTATTAAAGATAAACATAACCGGTGACATTAGATAATATGAACAACACTATAGTATCAAAGATAAACATAACGGGTGACGTTAACTACTATGAATTACATTATAGTATTGAAGATCAACATAACCGGTGACATTACCTACAATGAACTACACTATAGTATTGAAGATAAACATAACCGGTAACATTAACTACTATGAACTACACTATAGTATTGAAGATCAACATAACCGGTGACATTAGCTACTATGAACTACACTATAGTATTGAAGATAAACATAACCGGTAACATTAACTACTATGAACTACACTATAGTATTGAAGATCAACATAACGGGTGACGTTAACTACTATGAACTACACTATAATACTGAAGATCAACATAACCGGTGACATTAGCTACTATGAACAACACTATAGTATTGAAGATCAACATAACCGGTGACATTAGCTACTATGAACTACACTATAGTATTGAAGATCAACATAACGGGTGACGTTAACTACTATGAACTACACTATAATACTGAAGATCAACATAACCGGTGACATTAGCTACTATGAACTATACTATAGTATTGAAGATCAACATAACCGGTGGAGTTAACTACTATGAAATACACTATAGTATTGAAGATAAACATAACCGGTGGAGTTAACTACTATGAACTACACTATAGTTTCCAAACTCACAGCCTTCCCGAGTTGACAGGTAATCTTCTGGCATCCATGTTAAATTCTGCATTATACTATACTTCTAATATATTTCAGTTATGTCAAGTACTCACTCTACATTACAGCTGTTGTCATGTAGTCTAGATACCCCTGATCACACAATACAGTCATTTTTCATAATGACTCCGCTCTACATATCCCTAACCACAAAATACAGTTATTTTTATACAGTCAGTCTTAGTACTGCCTCCACTCTACAGCTGTTTCTATGCAGTCTAGATATCCCTGTCCACACAATTCAGTTGTTTTATACATTAATACTTAGTATTGACTCCACAATACATATCCTTAACCACACTCAACAGTTTTTCTATTGTTTTCATTCAATCTACATACTTTGGCAGGCAACAAAATGCAGTTGGTTTTAAACAGTCATACTAGTAAGTACTGATTTCACACTACAACTGTTTTTATGCAGTATACGTCTCTCTGATAAAATAATACAGCTGTCTTTATACAGTAATTCTTAATACCGACTCCGTTATACAGCTGTTTCTATGCAGTCTACATATCCCTGACCACACAATACACAGCTTGTAACAAGGAAGAAAATTTATAGTGAAATCAAAGAAACGTATAAAATGTTAGCAAGTTTATCCTACTCAGTTTCAACATAGCTGAGTTAAGCCAAGGATCCCAGTTTCCAAACTCACAGCCTTCCCGAGTTGACAGGTAATCTTCTGGCATCCATGTTAAATTCTGCATTATACTATACTTCTAATATATTTCAGTTATGTCAACTATAGTGTAGTTCATAGTGGTATAAAAACAGCTGTATTGTGTGGTTAGGGATATGTAGAGTGGAGTCATTATGAAGAATGACTGTATTGTATG
>NW_013668966.1:59914-64753 GCF_000517525.1 Limulus polyphemus
ATTAAGTAAAGGCTTGTGTCGCTTAAGTTTCGTCGGCACGAAGTTACGGAAAATTAATTAACAAACGGAGACGTGACAATACTTTTTATCATGCATTTAGAAAATTGTCACCGTTAGATTAGCTGATCATAATTTTTTAACAAAAACTAAAATTTGGTGTTGGCAGACGTTAAATTAAATACGTGTTATATAAGCAATTGCCTTTAAAGTTTACTTAAACTTTTCAAAATATTCATTTATAGACACTGTTGTTGTTGTTGTTTATAATTAAGCACAAAGCTACACAATGGGCTATCTGCGCTCTGCCCACCACGAGTATCTAAACCCGTATTCTAGCGTTGTAAGTCCGCAGACATACCACTGTGTCACTGGGGGGGGGGGCATTTATAGACACTCAAGAAGAGAACTAAGAATCAAACTTTGATGTTACTTCTTTGGGAAAGTCGTAAAATCATAACGATCAACAGTTTACATTTTCATACCTAGAGGCAAGTAGACCAATATTGCACCCGTGAGTCTGCATCCCGGTACAATAACCAGTGGATCACGTCCGTGTATAGTTATTTATAGTAATGGGCGAGTTTCTAAAGGTGGGGGATCACTTATACTAATAACATGGTTTCCTGGTCGTTTCTCTATTGTGTACAAAGACTAGGGGCGCTGAGGGTGTGACTACTTCGGGACAACTGAGCAGGGGTTATAGATTTGTTCAATGGTTTTTAGCAACGCCCACTACACTACCTAATGGTTAGCATATCTTGACTGCAGAACAAATGGTGCCAAAAAAACAAACAAAATAAATGTGTGTTTCCAAACATTGACACAAAGCTACCCAAGCGCCATATATCGCATTTGTTGCCCCAAAATGCAATAACTGGGAATTGTGACGGATTTACTATTATATATATATATATATATATTTTTAATAGCGATGTGTGTTTAAATTAAATTTATATTTAGAAATGTACATAACTTATACTGTTAAATCTGTATTGCAAAATTCCCACCTATTCTCTAAGGTCATAGAAGATTCTCGAGTCTAAGAATCAACAATATAAGTGTGCATGTAAACGCTAGTGTAGCGTTTGTATTGTTGCGGAACTGAAATTTCGAGAAATTCTCCACACACCTATAAATATAACCAACGCGATGCGCCTAAAACATTCTCTATTATCGGTTTGCTATAAACTTCGGAAGCTACAAATGCGATTGTTATAACGCTTATTAATCGGGACACTTCATATATTTGACCAGGAACATTTATAAATTTCGAACCTTACAAACCATTTATCTTCAGTGAATTCACATCGGACAGTAGTACTTTTACGAAAACATTACCTAACGTCATCGGTGGAAAAAAGTCGGCGCGTGATCGTTGAAGACCACAGAGCTAGCTAGCTCCCTACGAAATGAGTTGTACCTACGTCAACTCGAAATTCACTCGCTCATCGTGAACTCTCGAGAAGATATCAAGGAAGTTTCAGACTAGAAAGAAGACTTTACATTGTTTGTAAGTTTTTAAAACTTTTGTATATAAATCATGGTTTGTAATAACTGTTAGTGTAAATTGTATTATTGGTTGTATATTAAAATATATTTGTATTAAAAAAGAAATTGTGTGTATCAATCTTGTTGGCAAATACCATAAATCGGATATATATCAGCATTTATTTTACTACTAACTCTAAATTACAATTTAACTCAGTTTTAGGCTATTTGAAATTGTAATACCTAACAGCATGAATGCAGGACCACAATCTCATACACTAACTACTGGGTCATACTGCCCTCCTCCAGAGGAGCATAACTAAAGACCCGATGATCAACTCTAAATGATCTTTTATTAATCAAAAAGCTGGTATTGTCCGCTTCGCTGCGCTAAAAATAAGCTTGTGTAAATGAAGCTTGAATTTTGAACACGCCCTGCTGTGCATTTTTTAATCGGTGTAAACTCATATTTGTTATAACAAGTGCTTTTATTCTCTCAAACGTAAGTAATGGCTTATATCTTACTGAACATATACCTTGGTAGAATGTAACTATGTTGATGAAGTAATTGAAGTTTGTCTTCGTCAGATCTGTCTATTTGAGGTTTCAAGTGTATACAGCTATACGTGAAAATTAGTCTTTAAAATTTATTCATTAAAACACTCCTACCAATACCTAGCAGTTACAACTCAGAACATTCTAGTCATTTCAATAAAAATTATGGGGTTTATATCCAGTATGAATTAAATAATCTCGGCCAGTTTTTTAACTGACTATTATACAAGATAAAAAAAACAATTGCTTGATTTCAGCGCAGAAAAACGATGTTATCTCATTGTGTCATCGTTGTATTTGGATTTCAGACTGAATAATTACGTTATCGTATCGTCATTATTTTAACAATAATTATGAACACTTACAAAAATCTGTAGCTATTAGCACGTTGGTTAGCTGTTAATCCAGAATGCTTTTCAAGTGAGACTATCATTCTCCGACTCATTTTTATCTTGGGATTATAATTGGAAGTCGGCCAAGATATTGACCGTACTTTGTACCTTTACATTTAAAATCTATTTAATCAGACATTTGAACGACTGTTTTTCATTTTATCGTAGGTAATTATATATAAAACGTTTAGATTAACCAATTACGGTCCGAATAAAAACGATCATAAAAATACTGTCTAAAAGTTTAAATGCTAAATAAGCACAAGGGTTTAACACACAGCTTTTCAATAAATCTTTATTGATAATAATGAATTCCCAACTTTTTCAAGCAATAAAAACATACTTTTTGAATACAAAGTTTAAGTCATTCTTTAGTGGAGAAAAGTTAAACTTTATTTAAAATTTATCTTTTTTCAATATAATAAAACACCAATAAAAAGGAAACGACCAAATTCTGTTTACAGTAAGATCTCTTAGTAAATCTATTAAGCCTACTTGTAGAATGTATGAATACATTGTATTCTTTATTAGCATAATAAGGAATAGAAATATTTCAAAAATATGTTCAAACCAGTATTTTCTAGAGAAAACCAGACAAGGTATGCATTTCATTGAAAACTTAGTACAGAAGTAAATGATTGTTATTGACAGCTGTTGGTAATTCGTTTCTTTGCGATGAAAATGCATATATTCTTCAACTTCCAAACAGCCAATGTCTATTTGAATAAGTGTGTGTGTGAACAATAATGCAAACTTACATTCCAAAATAAGCTGGTTTACAAAGATATGGAATGTAGGATTTTATGTTCCATCAACTCAAATACCAGAAACACAACTCGGAGGTTTAAATTTTTTTCTTTTTTTTATGAGAATGAAGAAATGTTCATAAAAAGCATGGATTAGGATGTTCTAAAATGAAGAGCTATCACATAGTTTTTTTTTATTTTTATGGTACAAAATTTTTTACAAGAAAAACACCAGGATGAAGTGGGTGTTAAACCTAAATTAAAATGGAAAGCAAACTCCAGCAGATATACTTCAACGTTTTAATGACAAGGTTCACAAAAATCGTTAATTTCATTTTGATGTCATCATGGTGACAAATTCTGAAACGAGAGAGAAAAAAAAAAACCTTACACATTTAAAACATGCTGATGTATTAACCAAGTTGTTATAATCATATTGTTTTATACATCAATTACATTTTAGAGGGTTATATAATAGTTTAAGGTTTAACAATGGATATACCATAAAATTTTTTTAATATTATGCAATAAATTGATAATAGTTTCTCACTGACTGGATATTATTTGGGTATAGAATTTTTCCCAACATTAGTATGATGTATACAAAATTCTTATTACAAATACTAAAAACAAAGGTTTCATAAAATCAGTTTTTTGTTTTAAAATTACCATAAACTTCATCTCAAACTTCTCTCAATAACAAACTATTTTTCTGTAAGTTATTTTGTCACTTTCTTTGGGGAGGGAAATGTAAATTTCATAGTAAAAGATCAGACTTAGAAAAACAGTGCAAAAACAAAAAATACAAATTACAATTTTAGCACCTAATTTTCAATTCACTCGCACATTAGACCCCATCAGAAATGGAGGTGTAGGGGAGAATTACTTCTAAGCATTTATTACAAAATATAAAACATACTTACATTTCATTTTTTTTTTAAACTTTTGGAATAGTAGCCTTACATAAATTGGATTATTACTATTATCTTATTACAACTTGAAGTTTTTACAGTAAGAAAAAAATATATTTAAAACAGGTATGACATTCCAATCATTGGTGCAATCATTCTCATATACACAAGTTTTTTGCAGCAAAGAAGGTTTTAGTATTTAAAATCAACACTTGCTTAAAAATCCACAGAAACAAAATATTTAGATTCTGGTGTTCATGAACAAAATATTAGATAACGTATTATACATATTTAATTTTTGTTATGGCTAATAAAAGAAAAATATTCATACCTTCATAGTTTACTTGACCATCACCATCAATATCTGCTTCTCTGATCATTTCATCTACTTCTTCATCTGTTAATTTCTCTCCGAGATTTGTCATAACGTGACGAAGTTCAGCTGCACTAATGAAACCGTTACCATCTTTGTCAAATACTCTAAAGGCCTCTCTGATTTCTTCTTCACTGTCTGTATCTTTCATCTTCCTTGCCATCATTGTGAGAAATTCAGGAAAATCAATTGTACCATTTCCTACAAGTAAACCAAATACTGCCTTTTAACATTAAGTTCTGGTAGTTTAAAAATGACAATCTGAGTACTAAACCATGCTTAGTAGAGCTAAAAAGATAGTTTGAAAATATATTCACTATAGCATAACAATCAGTTTTTATTGTGCTGAATATACTTTATTGAAATATAAATAC
>NW_013668966.1:65196-82952 GCF_000517525.1 Limulus polyphemus
CAAAGCTATCAGCAAGATTATATTCCCTCACGTAAATTTGCATTTCTTTATGAATTGTTTTTTTTTTATATTTAATCCATGGAATATGTTCACTTTCACTGGTTATAACTAAAGGAGTACAGCTGAACCATGCATTCCTGATTGGGAAAGCCAACTAAAAAAGATGAAATTTTTCAAGCAAAGTTAAGTTCCTCGAATATGGGGGAAATGTAATATCTTGATCCCTGGGCATGTTACAAATGACATCAAATAACATAAGATACATGCAAATAATGTAAAACAAAATCAACTTATTTGTAAAAAGTAACTCAGTAAGCTCGACAGCAAACAGAAATCCAAAACTTCACAAAAACACTGACTGATTCAACTCATCTTAAGATAGTTCTACAAACTTAAACTTTCTTTTATATATAATCTACCTTCAATTATGTGAAAAAAAATTGACATCAACTTAGAATCTTCCAGGCATTCTATGCTCTCTAGCTAAAAAACAAGTTACAACAAAAAACATAGCTCATAACAATATTAAGCTTAAAAGATCATCCAGTGGATAATAGGATAAAATATTATTTCTGTATGCCACATTCTAAGATAAATGGATAAGAGAACAAGTTTAAGATTCTTAAAAGACAGGATAGACTCAAGACAATTTAAAAAACAAACTTTATAACAGAGTTACTGACTTAACTTAAGGGAGAACTTAACTTTTTACTTTTCTTAAGGTTATTATCCAAGGATAACCCTAAAGGACCAAATGTTCCCTTGTTGTTAATAAGTTAACTACAGACACAGTGGCATAGATCAACATTACCAGCAATGTTAAATACTAAAAACTGCACTACAGTTTAGTTTGGTTTGTTTTGAGTTTCATGCAAAGCTACATCTGCACTAGCCATCCCTAGTTTATCAGTTAAAGACTAGAGGTAAGGCAGCTAGTCATCATCACCCATCCCCAACTCTTGGGTTACTCTTTTACCAATGAATAGTGGGATTGACCCTCATATTATAACACCACCATGGCTGAAAGGGCAAACATGTTTGACGGGATGAGGATTCAAACCCGCGACCCTCAGATTGTGAATCAAACTTCCTAACCACCTGACCATGCTACACCTCACTACAGTTTAGAATATAACAATAACCACTGGTGGTAATTATCGGGAACTGCACAACAGTTTATAAAATAAAATAATCAGTAATGTTAAGTAATATGAACTATACTATAGTTGCAAATATCACATAAACAACTTTCTAGCAACAACTGAAGTCACATTTTACAACTAAAAATTAGGATACAATTATGTTATAGACATACTAAATAACACAATATGGTATCTACTGCTAAGCTGTATTAACTTATATGGGTATGAAATTCATATTTCCCAAAACCTGCGATGGCAAGATTTATCTCAGGGAGTGGACAAATAGTTTTTTTTGTGTTATTTTCATTCCATTCATTCTATTGCTATAAAAACATTCCAAGTAAATTTCTAAATTCTGAACTGTGGAAATCTGGTATAAAGATTTAAAAAGTTGGAACTCTAAGCTTCATACTAAAACTACACACACATCTTTTTAAATCACACACAATAACAGATATTTAAGTTAATGTAACAATATTATATTGCTTTTATCTATAGCTGAACCCCAGTAAAGTTTGATTTCCAGCTCCATGAAGAACATATAATAATAAAATTATACAGAAAGCTTTAATCTTATGTATATTATACAAACACCCACCCACAAAAGGATAACATATTCATCAGGCAGAAAACAGTTTTATAATAAATATTAGAAAAACTAATATCAAAAAACATCTTTAATTACAGATGTTTTAGTTGTTTTAAATTCCATCACCAGTATTAATACCTCAAAAAGTTAGTTCACAATATCCCAACTATAAAAAAAAGCTATTATGTAAGAAGTTTTTGATAGAAACAAAAGTTTAAAAAGAACACAGAATTAAATGTATCATAAAGGGTGCAGTAGACAACAAATGATTAACTGAGAATGTAATTAAGGTCATAACAGTGTACAAAAATACCCAGTAACAAGTGGTGCTTACATTACTTATATTTTAATTGGGTTACTAAATACAAAGCTTACAAAATTACCCAAGATAAAGCATGCAATTAGAGACAGTAAACTGTACAGGTGAAAATGTCAAGTTAAAATACAACATTCACTGCATATATACTTATTAATACAATTAACTATAACAATCCCAAAAGAAACAACTTTGTATTAAAATATGGTTTAGCAACTTAAATACTTCACTTCCCAGCCTTTATTTATCTTGAAACACTAACAATAATAAAAAAAGGATAAAAAATGTTTTTAATAAAATAAATATTTTGTAACAAAAGTTCTACATCCCAGAAAAATATTTTGGAGAGATGACTTGTACTTAATGCCAAAACAACATTTTGTTTCTACCATATTTGCTAAAATTATATAGTATTATCCAGTTTGGAAGACAACCAACACACCCTTCAAACTGCACAAAAAATAAAAGTTATTCTATAACTTACTACCAATGACTTAGCAAATAAAAACATGCATGACTATTATTAGGTTTTCATCCATAAAAACCTGATTAGCAACATGTTTCTTAACTTAAGCAGAATCTTAATTAGTAAAGATGTTCCAGTCTTTCACACACCATCTGCATCAACCTCATTAATCATATCCTGTAATTCTGCTTCAGTAGGGTTTTGTCCTAGTGATCTCATCACAGTTCCAAGTTCTTTAGTCGTGATGGTTCCATCACCATCTTTGTCAAAAAGTGAGAAAGCTTCCTTGAATTCTGCAAAAAACATTTAATAAGGTATTTGGCCAATACTTTAAAAGGCATTTTTTATGAAATATGTTTAACTTTTCTTTCTGACAAAACAAATATGTGAAACTTTTTTGGAACCAGAATCTATGTAGCATGAAACAGTCATCATCATAGTTACAACGTAGCCAATGCAAAAACTGTTAGGTAATAAAAATCACCACAAATTGGCATTATGTTATTAAAATTGTATTGATGTTTACTCAACGTACTACATTAGCACTTAAGTCACAATTAAAGTACATTTTTGTAAGTCATTGTGTACTGTAATACATTTTAACAGTGGTGGCATTGACTGCAATGATATGCAATACACTTCCATTTCAAGAGATATACAAGAATGACTATACCTTAGACACATGATCAGATATCAAAATATTCTTTTAAAGTTGAACTAAGTTATCTGTGAGATATCAAATTCTACTTTTATTATTTTGTTTACCATTCATTTATTATTCCTTTTATCACTTAGTTCAACTATGAAAGTTTAGTTACATTAACGAGTTAACTCACCTTTAATCTAGAGCACATGGATTTTGCATACATATGCATTATGAAATGGATACACTTCCCCTAATGGTGACGGATATAAATGTTGTCAAAGATTATGTAATTTATGGTAATAGCTAGTCACAAGATATAGTTACAAAAAAATTATTGCTAATTATTGCTTGATATTGTTTTTGATACCGAGGATTGGTTTAATTTTGAAGCATTGTGTTATTCTCTGGTGAATTAGGTTTTTAATCTTTTTGTTCTTTCTCCTAATTCCTTTGTTTTTATTGAATAATATTCAGGTTTATGTTGTATTGCTTATTAACATTTGTACCTAGTCCTAGCCACGGTTTACTAATTGTTTTTGTTTTATATATATATGCGTGTGTGAGAAAATTTGTATTCTAGTTGTTTGAAAGAGTTTTTTTTTTTCTGTTATATCTAATAAATTGTGTTTGTTTGATCCTTGTTGTAGTAGCATTTCATTTAATTGTTACAGTACCTGCAATCTGTTCTTCTGTCAACTGATCTGCCTGCAACAAGAAAAGTGAGTTATATTCAAAATATATAGGTCAACACATGAAGACATTCATCAATTTGTAATTATGAACAAACATGGGACTAAAGTTAAATACCTTCAACTCAAATTCAAGAAAAACAAATTATTAAACGTATTTAAAACTATATTTCCCCATTACTTTACATCAGTTATAAGATGCAAAAATAGTCAATTATTCTCATCAGTAGTAGACCTACATATCTAAAAACATTTTGTAGGAGTATTTTAATTCCAGAAAATTTTCACATATTATTCTCAATAAACATTCCAAGAAAGCCCATTTAAAATTAATGTCTTACATACACTGACTCGAAAAAATTAGTTAACAGAATTCAAACTATCACCACTAAGCAGTCAAGAGAATGTAATGATTTGTAGTGAAAATATATTTATTTCATTATACCTTTTCCAGTTCAATTTGGAGGATAGTAATATACAACGAAAATGAATTATAGATGTCAAAAGGAATGTTAATCTATTTCTAAGTTCTCTACATATAACATCTATACTCACTAACTCAGTGTGTTTTCCTATGTATCATGTATGTGTGAGACTGTGTGTGTGTGTGCGTGTGTAACTAAAATTTATTATTAATATCAGATATTAATTTAATCATTAATATTAGGTCTAGTTGTTAGTGTTACGACACTTTTCTTACTTAGGCCAACATATTTAGTTTTACATTGATTAAGTGATTGATAGATGTAGTCGTGTACATCTTGTATTACAATTGTGATTTAGTTGGGGACTTAAGGGTGGCACATGTTTTAATAAATAACTTGCACGTTAAGATAAACAGTATTTCATTACATTTAAAAGGTTGAATGGCGAATTAGTCAAAAATACTCTTCAAACTTTCACTTTCGGCTTGAACTGTTTTAAGTTGATGATATAACCTATAAATTTCAACAAGTTACGTTGTCTTACTCTTAGTAACTTAGAATAGAAGATAACTATCGCCAGCTTAAATGAACAATGGTCAAGTTATACAATTTAGTTTAAATTCTAAATCTGAAAAGCAAATTCAACTAGGGTTATTTCTTAATTTAAACTAACGTTAGTGCCAGTAAGTTAGCATTAGTACCCTACTTAAATTAAAAAGTAAAAGTTAAATTCAAGAGTTGATTATACATCTCATAAACATGGCAATAACAAAAGTAAAATTAAAGTTTAATTTTTCGTACAATACATTAATTATATCATATAAATTATAATCAAATTAGAATACATACCATATTTCGTAAATTTCTGTATGTTGTTCAACACAAGACCTAACGTTCTATAATTTATAAAGTTTCACACACTTCTAAATCGAACGCAGATGTCTCTTGGTGCACCCAGTCTTAATGTATTCCTACACAGATTTAAATTTTACATCTGCTGTTCAATTAATAACAAATATGATTCAATAACAAATAATATTTCATTAATACATAACTTGGGGCTTCCAGTAATGTACAGCACACTTTGTTTGTATGTTTTATATTTCAATAAAGCAAGAACTGGTTTTCAGTGCGGAACACCTGGTGGTAATAAATTAAAGTTGCGCTTCGGTCTACAGCACGTGGCGTGGACTACAGAACAGTCTTTTGCTTAGGGAAATACGATTGGTTATGTTGTCTCTGCAATGCGTTTGTCCTAAACCTAAGCTAATGCAGATCTGTTCCGAGGTACTATGTCAGCCTTCGCGGTCTATTTTAGTGTTTATTATGGTGAGATCTTATGTTTCAGCTTTATATTAATTTATGAAACATGTTTTTCTCTAAAAAGATCGAACTAGTTTACCGTCTTAATAAAATACATAACTGCGAAAACGTATAATAAATTCGTTTATGTAGTGTATGTGTGTTATATTTTGTGAATATCAACAATGATGAACTGGTCTCAGCTTGCTTAGAAATTCGAGGTGAAATTGGATTAAAAATTGTGCTATCATTGACGGAAAGATGGAGTTTTCTTTCTTTTTACTCCTTAATTTAATGTTCTTGTCAGATGTTAATAAATGTATAAAATAAAATAAAAACAAGTTACTTTCTTATCGCAAGAAAACCAATATTTAAGCTAAACCTGAAGTCAGGGAAAAGGGTTATTGGAATGTAATTGAATGATTATTGTTGCTTAATAATGTTTTTGTGGAAAAGTCCAGAAGGTCAAACTTAAATAACAGATGAACCGTGCTGCTATGAACATATTTTTTTTTAACAATTCAGATATTTTAAGTTTTGTTTTAGATATGTTGTTCGCTTAAGACTGTTTTACTGACTACTCGGACTAGGCTTATAAAGAATGTGTTACAAAATCAATTCAAAGTCATGATTCGACTTTTAAGTTACATACCCCAATAAGGGCTTCCAATAGCCCAAAAGTTTTTTTAATGTGAAATTCTAAAAACAGCCTGGGAAAGAATACCATAGATAAAATTCACATACATATATATTTCGTTTTGTGGCAAATGGTTCAAAATGTGTGATAACAAAAGTAGCTATGTTTGTTTATATACTTTATCTACTAGCTAGTCTTATATTCGTTCTATATAATGTATTTTGTTTTAACATCTCTGATTTTGTATGTGATATTACTAGGAAAAAATAAATGATTATGCGTTTTATTTAGTAAAAATCACTGTTAGGTCATAAGTAAAAAATACGACAAAAGTGAATCTACACTTGTATTATAATACGATGTACCTATTTATTGCTATCCTAATTTGGCATATTCATAGTGTTTTAAATCTTAAGCTAGTGTTACTTTGACTTAAATATTGATTGAAATGTAAATTAATGTGGTAATGAACGTATGACATCCGCAAGATATATAATTGTTTATCATTTCCCACTATGTGTTTTACGAATAAAAAAAAATGTAATAAATACTATAAAATAGACATTATCGAAAGTAAAAATCATATACGTCTTGACTGTAAGAAAATATTTAGGGGAACACTCAATGAACAAATGTAAAACTGAGTCGTGATTGTTACCCCACTCCTTAATATCAACATCGCAATGTTTTGATTTTTTTTTTCAATTCAAGTACGTGAGACAATGAAAAGTACGTGTGTTTATAACATTACAGTTTTTGTTGTATTTTCTTTTTTTTTGGCTCAAGTATTGATAGGTGGTTTCTTACCTTTTGTTTGTTTGTAATTAAGCACAAAGCTACACAAAGGGCTATCTGGGCTCTGCCCACCACGGGTATCGAAACCCGGATTCTAGCGTTGCAAGTCCTCATACATACCGCTGTGCCACTGGGGGGGGGGGGTACCTTTTGAATCATCTCGTTTTGATCAAGGATTTTTTTGTTTCTAATAAATATAATATTGTTTCTAAATACGTGACTACTTTTATTCTAAACATACAACCATGAAATTGATATAATTTCTAACGTTATAAAAATATTAATAAAACTACTGTTAATTTGTATTTTCATTATCATTACTGAAATATTTAACCAAATCTATTTAATGTGCCTATATTTGTTCTAAGAAAGAATATTAGTATTTTTTAAAAGCACAAGGAAAAGAAAAGACATGCAAATACGCTAACCGATTGATCAAATTTTATATTCAATCAAGGCTCACCATTCACGTATGTGCATTGTGGAGTGTGTCCTCTTTCACCATCCTACCCCTGTAAAAGTTTCTTTGCTGCATTCGTACTGAATCTAACAACAAAGCGTAAATAAAGCCTTAAACTACGTTTTTATATAATTCGCATTTTCCCTCTTCTTTATTTTTTTTTTTACAAACATTAACAAATACACTAATTAACGAATTGATTGGATTTTCTTGTAGTTAAATAATAAATTGAAAATCATAATAACAATGTTTAGATAATATATAATTGGTGAGTTTGTCACTAATTTACTTGGTAATAAAATAGAATGACTTGTTTACGATAAGTAATTTCTTTTCTCGTTAGGTTTTTAAGGTTTTAGAGAAAAACTTGAAATATTTAAAATTGTATTGTGGTGTAATTCTGCATATTATGACCTTTCAAATTTACCTAAAGACATGGCCTGCGGGATATGAATCCAAGGATTTATGGTTTGTATCCCATTGCTGCAAAAGCACGCTCTACGCATTGGATCTGTGGATACTTTATAAGAGAGACGGTCAAACCAGACTATTTGTTCAGACAAGAGTTGACGGCGGATATGAAGAATTAAAAATTGAAATTGTTTCATCTTTATGGTGTGAACGCCTTTTTCAAGTTGGCGAAACATTACTATAATTAATTATGCTTGTTATCAGACATTAGTGTTAGGCCTAGTACTAATGTCTGATAATAAGTTTGATTAAATATAATCATGCTTCGCCAGCTTGAAATAGGTATATATACCATAACAACTGCTATTGTAAAGTACAAATGGCATATATAAATAGTTTATAACCACTACTGTGTTTGTAGTGTCCCAGTTGGCCTGATGAGCTCTGGATTGAGCGAAACGTCATTCAGTAACGGATATGGTGAACATAGTCTGATTGGAATACTATTATTATACGCTTTTATAATTCTTGAAAAGCCCTAAGGAACTAGATAAAGAATGCAGCGTTAAAAATATAATGGGCCTGATGACAAGTATAATTAATTGTTTCATTACAACTTACTGGTATATAGGTGACGTTATGTTGTTTTTATAACCAAATATTATGATATCCATGATGTATGCCTATTTTGTGGAATATAAAAGAAACCGTTTTACCTTACAAGGACTAGTTGTCATCTAAAGATCAATGATAATACCAACATAATATAACAGTCACAATCTTCATCTCCTACACCTGTCTGCGAGTTATCCAAGTATAATTTACATAAATGTTCTTGTGTTTCTTTCACAGAAGACTTTAAAGCATTGATGACAAACTTAATTGCACTTGGCCATCTTCATCATCCACATAATATGCAGCTGGGGCGCTAGTTTAGAGTTAAATTAAAACCTCGTCAGGTCGTTGTTTATTAGACTAACCTTATACATTTAAAGCCCTTTTAATCTTGTGGAAATTATTCTTGAAAGAAAGACAATATTCAAGAAGCATAGACAAATGCGATAAAATTTTGATCGTTCTTAATAGGAATTTGTTAAAAATCTAGGTACAAATAGAGATAGGGGAAGCCGGCTTTTTATCATCTAATTTGAAAAGGTATATATGTATTATAAAAGCTTAGAGATAATATTTTGGTTTTATTATAAAGGCTCAGGTTATTATCGATTATTTCATAATTCAATAAGTGCAAATTGTTTTAACCCTATAACTCATTTAATAACCTACTAAGAATGTTTGAGAGAAAATTCTTACCAATATGTATCTATATATTTGATAATTTATATTACTAGAAAGACTCAAAGTTACTCTTATATTTTACCGATGTTCAAATATTAATAGCCATATTAGTATTAAATTCTTTTAATGCAAATTTAAAACAACTGTATTCCCATAACACTACCTCATAAAATATTTTTCTCTCTTGTCGGAAATGTTATGGGACAACAAGAAACCTCCGTAGAAATGTGAGTCTTCAACGTGGGTTAAACAGTTAGGTCAAGGACGTCTAAGATTCAGGTATAACTGTCCATAATTTTGAACTATTGACTAAAGTGAAGTTGAAGTCAATCAGTCGTTTTGTCTGGTTCTTTGAATTGAATAACGGTATTGATTATCACTTTTACAACGCTTTCACAACTGAAAGAGTGGAGTGTTTTCCAAAAGTATCGTATCAAACCCTGGACCTTTCGATCTGATAGACTGATCACTAGTCTACACTCGACCAACAAATCTTTCTTGGGCTTTCTTAAGCTACGGTCCCCCGGTGGAGTAGCGCCAAGTCTACGAAATTACGACACTAAAATTTGGAGTTCGATTCCCCGCGATAGACACAGCAGATAGCCTTGTGGTTTTGCTTTTAAAGAAACAAATAAACAGTCTTAAGCTATATTTCGTTTTTTTTTTCATATAAAACTAATCATATGAGTATTGAAAATTCTGGAGTCCAATCACTCTCAAGACTTATTACCGAAAAAAGTTATGAAACAAGTGTAAAAAATTTGTCAATAACAGAAAATTAGGAAATAGGAATTGGAGCGCCGAAAAGTAAGTAAACGAGTAAGTAAAATGGGCGGGATAACATTACAACACTTGGTGGTTTTTGATACTGTGCAACCTCAAAGTGGGTGTGGCCATCGGCCCGCCCATTCCTACTTCGGGTTTTACTTTGAACTTTGATCCAATTATAGACTTGAATTGGATTTTATCAGTAGCTAATCCTTTCTAAATACTCAACAAATTTTAAAATTTCAAAAATTAGCAGTTTTGATACTATTCTTTTGGTCCACCTTTTACCGTATACATATCACTGTGTCATTGGTGGGGGGGGGGGCTCCTATAAACAAAATATGACTATTGGAGCTTCCTGTCTCGCTTCCGACATCAAACGCCCCTTTATGATGTCATGAATTTCGTTAGGGTCACGTAATTTGACTACATACACATATCTGTACTTGGTTAGTTTACAACAGAGACATTTAGTTATATACACTTTTCATTTAGTTTGAGTAATTACCAAGTAACGAAAAACATACGAAGTAGGAAGGGGCAGAACGATGGCCACGCACACTTTGAGGTTGCACCCTATCAAAAACTACCAAGTGTTCTAATGTTATCCGTCCATTCCTACCTTGTTTCCTTACTTTTTGGTGCTCCCATTCCTACTTCCTACTTTTATATCATTTTTTTTTTTACATTTGTATAAAATAAACAATATTACTTTTTTGTAAAGCGCAAAGACGAGGGCTCTAGACTAACCTTGCGACTAGTAGAGAGAATAGGCTTTGCACAGTCCAACAATAAATTATTCCAGGAATTTAGAATACTTTTACAAGGCTTATTAAAATTATACTGACATGCTGTTTAAATTACTATTTATTTTCTCTTCAACTGTCGTGAAAAACAAAAGCATTTCTCATCTTTCTTAAGATGACTTACCAAACACACACACAAAAATCCCTTTTTCTTGAGGAGCCAACAGACCACAGAAATTATCTCGCGAGCCCATAGTTGGACTACCATGACATAAAAGACTAATCAACCAGAAGAACAAGATCCTATTTTTTCCATAACATTGTTAAGGTTATTCCCATTAAAATTATACTTATACTTTAAAGTATGATAAACCACATGCATTACCTTTTAGTTATTATGATTAAAAACCATCTGCTATTTATTCGCTCGACTCATCAAGTAATCTAAATCCTTTTATAAAGTGCAGCATCCTCCTTACAGTCGTCAAAATGATCAGCAGATTTAAGTAATTTGTTGATCATTCCTCCATATATGTCACTGATTTAAATCAAAATGAAAAAAAGAACAAAGGTCGCTACACAGAGACCTGAAGTATTCTACTTAAGACATTAATCCAGTTTGACTGAACTCCATTTATTATAGTTCTCTGCTTTCTTTCATCCTACTTTTTCTATCTAATGAGCCAATTTATCCCCCATACTTCTAGAGATGATTTTTTAAAACAAGTTTTTAATTAACGTGGTACCATGTTAAATGCTTTCTGGAAATTCAGATACACCAAATCCGCACTGTCACCTCAACTATATACTGTTACGTCTCTGGTCGTTTGTTAATTTCCGGTATAAATTCTTCCCGAGAAACTTCAGCGATACAAGTCCTTTCTTAAATAAAACTAGTTTATTCTTTCTCAATACAACTTTGCAATACACTTAATTTCCACAGTCACTTTTACTTAAACACACGCTATAATTCACAACGATTCAGGCACTTTACTTACGGGCACTACCGCTCACTTGGCTCAATTATCTGTCTCTATATCTCCCTGTCTGCAATTATCTATCCGCTTTATTTTCCGGCTTATAAACTAAAATAGAGAAAAGACTAGAGTTGCCAGGAACAGTCATGATCCTTCTAGAAACTCCAGCGCGCATGCTTCCAGCGTCACATGACTTCCGCTGTCGTAACAATACATACAAGCAGTAACCTCATAAAAGAATACTAGAAGATTATTAAGACTAGATTTATCTCTAGTATAACCACGTTGGCCATTCAACAAAATTTTAAACTTTGTTCAATTATCTTACAAAGCCAAGCCTTTTCCATCTACTACTGTAAGATTAACAGGCCTGTTATTACCTGAGCAATTTTCATTACCTCCCTTGAAAAGTGGAGTACCATTAGCCAACTTTCAATCACCTAACACTTGTCTACTATTCAAGAACTTACAAAATAGTAGCAAGTGGTTCACAAATACAATCTTTAACTTCTTTGAGAACCGTTGGGGAAATATTACTTGGATCAGGAGCGTTGTCATTCTTTAAACTTTCCATTTTTTTTAACGAGCTCACAACTGATATGATCATCTTGGGTTTCTTATTTTTATCTTTCAATGATTTTTTAACATGTTTATTTTCTTAAGGTCATGAATAATATAATATAAAGATAACCTTTACAAAAACAGCCAGATACGAAAGTTTATCTAAACGCTAAAATTGGTTTCACTAAGTATATAAACACGCGAACGCTTTTTAATAATTTGTACTTAAGTTATTTTCTATTGAAATAGCTTACTTATATTCACAGTCAACAAAGCAAAGTGTGTCAGAAACAAAAAGTTTTCTGTACTATCTTCTTATAACCGCAAGAAAATGAATGTTCATTAACAGCACTTAATAAATAGTCAGAAATTGTCTAGTTACTATTATAGAGAGGATGTGGATCCACCTTTGCACAACATAATTCTAGTTTCTTGTATTACAGTAAAATATAGGACGATTTACTGCTATATACAGCCAAAACACGTTAACATAAGACATTTTAATGCTAGATACAAGAAAACACGTTCATATGAAACAGTTTACTACTACATAGAGCTAAGCAGGTCAACATGAGACAGCTTACTGCTACATAGAGCTAAACAGGTCAACATGAGACAGCGTACTGCTAAATACAGCAAAAACTAAAGTGTTATCTTACATGTACGATTAGACTGTTTCATGTTATACCAGGTTGTTGTCTAACTGATAATACCAATCTGTTTCATGATATACAAGGCTGTTATGTTACTGGTAAAAGACATGTGTGCAATGGCAAATATACAGTACAGCACTTTCAAATGATTAACGTAATGTCACCGATGTTTAAATCAATTACTTCTTATACATTTTTCTTGAAGAATTATAAACCAAACTATCAAACTGCATTTGAAATGTATCCTATCTGATGTGATGAAGTTTTTTTAAATGATTTGTTTTTTGTTTTGTTTTTTCAGATTTGGTAATCAATCTTTTTTTAATCTCGATTGAAGTCTGCTAATGAATATACTTCCCTTTATATGCAGTTATCGTTCGTTATTTCACACTACGTGTAATATACGAATATAAATGGCCTAATGGCCACAAGGTAGTTACAAGGACATATATACGAACTTTTAACCACCTGGTGGTAGATCCAATAAGTGTAATGAGCCTATAAATAGAGTGCATTTTAAAATTACCTTGAAACCAAAAACAAAACCTATTGATTAATATAATTTAACCGCAGTTAAATGAACAGAATAGTGTAGTTCGTTTACTGCTATATGTGTTTGGGAATTACTGTTAAAGTTAAAAGACAAGGTATTTATTAAATATGTCCTTCATATAAATGTCATTGGATTAAGTTCACTGCCATCATACAAAAACATGGCCCTCTGACTTAGACTAATTTTGACTGCCGTGAAGAATGGTCTATGATAATGGTTTTCAAATGTTTCAGATAGCAACCTTTTCCATTTTGTCTGTGACAGGTGACGCACCCCTCTCACAAACGGGTGAGTTACTCGGACTTACAACGCTAAAATTCGGGGTTCGCTTCCTCGCAGTGAACAGAGCACAGATAGTCCATTATGTAGCTTTGCACTAAAACAACATATATGGTTAGAAGAAAAAACCTCCAATATGTCAATATCACTAAACATTAACGATTGTAGTAAGCCACAGGTTGAAACAAACGTGAATATAAGTATAGAGTAATGTAAGTTTTATGTGATATGTAAAGATGTGTGCGGTATTTATTTTATTTGTTTTCGTTAGCGTTCTCACGACCACCCATGATACATACTGCACTATCCCTAAGGCCACCCTCACAAACAGTTAAGAACCACCGGGCGGTGACAACAGAAACTTCAGAAAAGCAAGCAGAAAAGAAAATTATAGTTTTTCTGTATGCTATCACCGATAGTGGCACGTAGGTGTAATTATTAAGCCTGGATAAATAAGAGATTAGCAGACACTTTCTGTGGCTCATTAGTGCGAGAAACGCTTTTTCTTTGTTTATCTGTTGTTAAGTGCAAAGCCACTCAATGGGCTACCTGTACTCTGACCATCACGGGTATGGGAACCCGGTTTTTAGCGCTGCAATCCCTGAGACTTACGGCTGAGCCAATGGGGTATATTTTTTGTTGATAAACGCAAAGCTGAAAAAATAAGTACTGCTAACTGTGCTTTGCCCACCGCAGCGATCGAACCCTGAATTTTAACATTATAAGTCCTCACGCTTACCATTGAACCACCTTCGGGGGGGGGGGATACTAAAAAGCAATGATCTCGACGAAGCATGTGCGCTGCTCTCTTGTTGTACTCTTGGTAGTAACGCTTCTTCCGCGTGCGTACCTCGAAAGACAGGTGTACGTGAGTTGCACGTGCCGCATGCAGTACATGATGCTGCAGTGAAGCCCCTGGGTATGAAGACAACCAGAAGTAAAGCGCTGCATTGCGTCAGGATATACCGTCAGAAAACCGCATGTGATGAGTCATACCTAATAAGCGGTGGAAGAAGTATAGAGTTGGCTGTAGAAATAATCTTGCTTACATAAATCAGAACTACAAACCAACCCAGTAACGAGTATAAACGATTAAATATGAAGACTAACGTGCATTGTTTCAAAGTCACGCACAAAGTAAACATGTTAAAACTTGTTTTTATATCAAAAATAAGTTTAATTATAGGGTCATACGCTCTCAAGTAGTTATTTCTTTGAAAAAAAAAGCCCACACTATATAAGATGTTTTGTGAGAGCTAAGAAAATATTGTACGTGAAACATGAATAATATATATTGGTTTAACATCCAACATGACACGTGAATAATGTGTTGAGTTAACATCCAACATGACACATGAATAACGTATTGGAAAATCACCGCGGTCAAACAGTGTAGTGTCATTGATCTTAGAAGAAGTGCAACATACGATAACGAAGATAAAAATACAGAATTATATTGTGAAAAAAAAAAGCTGTTAGGCTTAACCATCTCGAATATTTAAGATGTTATTATTAGAACCCAAGTACAATGTTCGGGGGTCAGATAATAAGTTAATCACATTTTCTTATATTGCCAGTGTTTGTTGGACTTAATAAAGTCTACAGATACTTAGAACAATCATACCAATCACGACTTTGTTTTATTTTATTCATTAAAAACAACTATTTTAGTTGTGTAAGTGTTTTTATGATGTTTGTTTGATTGCTTTTTGAATTTCGCGCAAAGCTACACGAGGGCTATCTGCGCTAGCCGTCCCTAATTTAGCAGTGTAAGACGGCAGCTATTCATCACCACCCACCGCCAACTCTTGAGCTACTCTTTTACCAACGAATAGTGGGATTGACCGTCACAATATAACGCCCCCACGGCTGAAAGGGCGAGTATGTTTGGTGGGATGGGGATTCAAACCCGCGACCCTCAGATTACGAGTCGAGCGCCTTAACCATCTGGCCATGCCGGGCCATTTTATGATGTTCTTAACACCCAGTTGTATCCGTTTCGTTCTTGTTACCAACTCACTTCATGGATATTCACTGGTAAACATTTTAGACCAAAAAGTCTGAATCTAAAGCAAATGTAGTTTATCAGTATAAAAGCGTGTAAAAAATGCATATACTCTAATTATTACCAATCTAACATGAACGGTACCATCGTTTAGTAGCTAATCAGGAACATTTACAAAACAAACAAAAGAAGAAAAAAAAAGACTATTTATTCCATAAATAATCAGAATATATTTTCCCAACGTTTCGCCTTTACGACTTCTTCAAGTTTCATACAAAACTGATCGTCGGAAAATAAATTCTTATCTTTTTCTTTTGTTTGTTTTGGAAATGACAAATGTTCTGCAGTTAGCACTACAAACTATCAACTATTAATCATCAACATTACCCTCAGAGCACAGGTAGACCATTGTGTAGTTTGTGCTTAATTATAAACAAACAAACAAACTCTCCTGCCTTCACCTTATGGAAATCTAAATGCACATGAGTGAATTACGCTATCTTGGCTAAAAGTGTTTTTCTTAGTGTTACTTATAACCTTGTTAATAGAAAGTAATAACAATAACCATTTTGCAACACTACTAACGAGCTAACAATACACTAGTAACCATATTCTATCATTACGAACACACTTAGTAAGTTGCTAAGTAACAACCCGCCCTCATATCACGTGCGGGTGTACGATTTCTTATGCGTAAGTACTATGTGATGAGCCTGCAGCTGTATCAGCTGGATAGTAATCCTGGTCTAGTATATTCTCTAGATCTAAGTTCTAATTACGATATAACCTTATGAAAGCAAAATTTTCAGTTCTATACATCTGACTCAAGTGTTCTGTGTTGGACAAAGCAATTTTATCATAGCAATCGGTGCCTAAGATGTGAGTCTCCTATGTGAAGACGAACGCTACCACTGCTGAAGTCTGGCACAGCTTTGCTCCAGCACTCTGTACTGAAAACAAGAACAATAAGTTGTATAATTTACCTTTGAATTGTTTTCAAACTAAGTGTGTGACCTATTGACATCTAAGGTGGTACTTGAAACAGTGCGATTTTTAAAATATGTCTTTCAAGGAAACAAAATGAGAGAAAAGAAGAAAATCTTATGTTGATAAAGATAAAGTTAGAAACAGTAATGCTGTATATGCGAAACAAGCCGTAGCCATTCATCCAGTCAAAGAAAAGGCTGCCACCCTGGCTAGATGGAAGAAAAACTATAGCAACGATCTCAGCAAAAGCCAGGAAATGTCGAGAGATGACTCTAAGAAAAGGTACGAGAAGGACGGGATGTACACTGTTGAGTAGTAAACAATCCCAAACACACTTCAAATAGCATGTAAACAAAACTTTATAAGCACTTTATGCACACTGTTGAGTAGTAAACAATCCCACTAAAAAGCCACCAAAGCACTTGAGAAAATCAGTAAAGTAAAAACAAAATGTCACAAAATCACGAATTTGTCAATCTGACTATCCGACTGACTGACGTTGTTGAAAAGGCATAACTCTCTCCTGCCTGCCTCCCAGCAGTATGTCTACTGTCTGCGGACTTACAACGCTAGAAACCGGGTTTCGATACCCGTGGTGGGCAAAAGTTCTTATAAAGTTTTATTTGCATGCTGTTTGAAGTATGTTTGGGATTGTTTACTACTCAACAGTGTACATAAAGTTCTTATAAAGTTTTCTTTACATGCTGTTTGCAGTGTGTTTGGGATTTTAATTTGTATTGCAGATATTGAACATCTGACCCATTCCTACTATAAGTACTGTACTTATGATAATTCTCATAGCACATGAAATGTGTCAGGGTTTTATGTATGTAGGTTGGGATTCTTCAACAGTAGGTGCCTGTGACTTGTTGGTTATAAATTCGAACAATAAATGGACAGCACGCAATCTACGTATTTTAAAATAATATATTCAAAACAAGTCAAACATATGTACAAGAATTATTTACACTATAGGATATCACATTGTATTGTTGCGTCAGCGAGTCACATGACCACCGTGACGCAACGTTTCTAGAACTATCATGTACTTTG
>NW_013668966.1:83837-89907 GCF_000517525.1 Limulus polyphemus
AAAATTTCGTCAGAACGAAGTTACGGAAAGTTAATTAACAAACGGAGACGTAACAGTATCTAAAACTTTTAATAACTCTCTTTTCTTGTCCAAAGTCTACACAGACTGATTCAATTACTTAAGAATCCAATTGACAAGACAGACCATTTTTCTCTACTTTGTTTCTCACTGTACTATATGCGATATATTCACTTACGTTACTCCATGGGTTACCACAGTTGTATCTCGAACTTTAAATAATTGTCTCTGTTACGTCTCTGGTCGTTAGTTAATTTTCCGTGAAAATTCTTTTCGAAGAAACTTTAGCGCTACAAGTCCTTTCTTAAATAAAACTGGTTTATTCTTTCTGAATACGACTTTGCAACACACTTAATTTCCACAGTCGCGCTATAATAAACGCTATAATTCACAACGAACGTCTCACGTGCTCAACAATACGTCTCTCTCTCTGTGTCCGCAGTTCAATTACCCATTGTTGCCGTCACGTCTTGACCGTCTTATATGTACAAGAATACCGAAATCTAGTAACCTCCCGACTCTTCACGAACGTTCTAGAAGCGCGTGACGTGTAACTAGCGTCACGTGACATCCACTGTCGTAACAGTATTATTTTGGTCCGCGACGTTTGTAAAGATGGACCATCCTGTTTTAAGTCATCCAAGCAGTTTGTTGTAGCTAGTAGTAGTACAAATAGGATTTTAGGTTTTATCTCTAAAGAGGTTATTATTTTATTATATAGTTTACTGGTTATACCTCATTTGAAGTATTATATTCAATTTTGGGCTCTATACAAAAGAATGACATTGAATTGTTGGAAATAATTCTTAGGAGGGCTGCTGAGATTACATCTGGGATGGAAAGATTTTCATAGGAGGACAGGTATCTGGAATTGCTTTATCTTGAAAAAAAGAAGAGTTAAAGAGGAAATCTGATTGAAGTGTTTAATATTTTAGGGAAACTGATAGTGTTGATGCATCATCTTTGCTCGTATTTAATAATGAGAATGGTAAGGCTAGAGAACACAAATATAAATATAAAATCATCATCAGTTAATACAGTTGTGATTTTCTAAAATTGCGGTTGAGATTTGTAATTCGTTGCTTTCAGATGTGATAAATACAATAAATTTCAGCGAGTTTAAGAGAAAGCTTGATAAATATTTGAATGCTAAAGGCTGTCGTTGAGTTTTTTTTAATTGTTAGAATTAAAAGTTAGATTCGTGAGACAACCTAGATGAGCTAGAATGTCCATTCTTGTCCTTAAATTTTATGTTATATATTAGATACATAAGGACAATTCTCATGGACGATGTTGGCAGAAGTATATTTTCGAATCTAGTATCTGTTTTCTCTAATATCATCGCCTTGTATAAATTTAGAGATGACTAAAAGTTAAACCCGACCTACTCTAAGAGGGATGGCGTTATTGTTTTTCTGTATTGTTGTGTCCACGAGGTCACGTGACTAGTATCACGCCACGTTCTTCTAGAAATATCCTGTTCCTTCATGAATGCTCTAGCGATTACTAGATATGCGTTAGTCTAGTATATATAAGACGGTCACAACGTGACGGGACAATATGTGTAATTGAACTGCGGAGAGAGAATATTGTTGAGCACGTGAGACGTTCGTTTGAATTATAGCGTTTGTTATAGTGCGACTGTTGGAATTAAGTGTATCGCAAAGTTGTATTCAGAAATAATAAACCAGTTTTATTTAAGAAAGGATTCGTATAGGTAAAGTTTCTTCGGTAAGAATTTTTACGGAAAAATTAACTAACGAACGGAGACGTAACAGTATGTTATGTCATACTCTCTCAAAGTAAGAACGTTAATTTCCAAATCTTTCTTCGCTTTTTAGAAGCACCGTTCAACGTTTAGTTTATTCGTATATTTTGAATTGTAAATAAAGATGGATATGCTTTATTTTACACTATATTCAGTAATTTTTCTTTAACTTAATGATGTCAAAATTTTAGGTTTAATCCCGTAATTCATATTCTGCCTGCCACTCATGTTATAATAGGTGGGTGTTTATTTTTTTACTTTTCTCAAGGGTGTGTGTGAAGGACCGAATTATCCCTTCTGACCATATTTTATGAAAGGATACGGAGGCTGATTAATTACCATAATTAGTTGAATATTTATTTCTTGTATCTTTATTTTTATATATATTTTTAAACTATTGGGGACGTTAGCGATTCCTTTACGTTCAGCAGTTGATTTGATATGGGAGGTAAATTCAACTGCTGACTTGTTTGTGTTATGGTAAGTAATTGACACGCGTATACAAATTAAGAGACAGAATCTTCTGTATTGCTATAAATAAGATTAAAATAAAAGTTTTTCAAGAAATTTACTGAAGAAAGAAAAGGTATAGTATACAGTATAGCACTTTAAGTTACTGAAATTAAAGATCTTAACTGGTCTTTGTATCATGTGTATGACAACCTTTCCATTCTAGGTATCTTTCTTAATTTCTACTATTGATACTAGTAGTAGCCTAATATAGTAATTGACTAAGTAGCTCTACTTCAAACCTTTTCGAACAATTCAGTGTCCTTCTGGAGGTAAGGAGAAATTAATAACCTCTTTATATAGATAGATACAACCTAAAACTAGTAAAAATAAAATCCAGTTTTTCGTAATATTAGCGCACGTTGTTAATGCACTTATCCAGGTAAATTATGTTTAATTCTAATTCTAAATTGGAGAAGCTTAACAGGGAATCCATTTTATGCTAATTCAATTGTTAAGAGTAGCTTAGTATTTTAACTATTTAGTCATCACGCTTGACTATTGCCTGTTATAAACTTGTTTCGACCAGTTATTTAATTCATTTGATCAAGTTGATTAAATCAATAAAATAAGTTCAAATCCTGATAGTGATGGTATTATGATTGCATAATACAAATAGTAATAGGTTATGTAAAAATCTTGCTACCTCTACAATAGTACAAGGCTTTAGAGGTTGTATCATGTAATGAGTTCTCGTACTAGTCTTAGTCTTAAGTTATAGCACATACCAGCTTTTCATATCAAATTACTATCAAATGTATTTATAGATTTTGCTTAATATTTAATAATAATAATATTTAGCACGAATAGGTTGCAATAATGAAATGCAATGCTCCATAATTTTTCTCACGTATTCATACCTTTTATAATATTTAAATAATAAAAAAGTAGCAATTAATAAATGTAATAAAACTACATAAAATATGATGCTATAATTTACACAAATTAAGAAATGTTTTCTCTATCACAATTGATACAGGAGAGTTTACGCTAAAAGTTTGTAAATTGCTCAATGATAAATGTAAGAATGCTCAGTCAGTCAATGTAATTATTGGAATTAGTGCATTGCCTAAAGTTGCATCATCTTTTTTTTTTTTTTTCAGATTGAGATTTAAAACAAACCCTGCTTCGTTTGTACGCAACCATTTTCTAGCTACTATGTCTTTTTCTGCAAACATTTGTTTTGAAAGAATATTTCCACAGCTTATACCATTGAATGAAAAGCTCACACAATTTAGAGGATTCATATCAGCACTGGTGAGTGTAGTGTCAGAAGAAAGTTTAGTGACCTACTTAGTAATTAATTGTATCAGTTTAGGGAATACAACTTTATGTAATTACGGTGATATTTGATTGTTCCAGCTTAAATAATATGAATGAGTTGAGTTATATTGGGAGCAAAGATTTATGATACAGGGTCAAGATGTCTTTCTATTCTAAAGTTCATAGACTGAAATTGTAAAATTTCTCCTTTTCTCAATCTTCTTGGCATTACAGCTTCTTATGTATATTGTGAACCATGGTGTCTGTCCGAGCCTTTGTCTGTCCCCTGTTTGAAAAGCTGCACATGCAGGCAAAGCTGAACATTCACTTTTGAAACAAAGGGAGAACAGGCACGAATAATACTGATGTCAAATTTTATTTTGCAAGCAGGATATTGTACACTAAATTGTTAGGAATTAATCACACTGTCATTCACAATTCAAAATGTGACATAACTTAAAGAATAAAAATGACTGAAATGCTCAACAATTACTTTTTGTGGTGGTCGGTATAAGTAGCTCAGAGCTTTGGCTCTGAGTGAAACCAAGAGTACAACAAAATTAATCTTTTTAAAGTTGATGAAATAACTTATATTGATAGATTAACTTAAACCTTTCCCATCACTGGGGATGGGTACTTTTGCTAGATTACCTTATACTTTTACCATCACTAGGGAGGGGTACTTTTACTTGTGTTCATATAAAGAAATCATTAACACATAGCATAAAAGAATATGAAAGAAGAGTTTATGATAGACGAAGAACTGACTTATTAAAGTTACATATATCTCCTTGAATGTGAAAAAAATCCTGTACGTAAATTTGTTCACATTTTTTCCAAGAGATTTTTGAAAGCACTTAATTTATATATATACTCATAATCTTCTGTAAACCATTCTATAAATGATTTACATAGAAGTGAAATAATTTTTTCAAAAACCAAAACTTCATCAAAGCATCTAACTGTGATACCTACAGGGATGATATTTGGTGAATTTACACCATTTTTATTCCTAGATTCTCCATCCACTCAATCTATTCAAATCCAGTGAGATACATTTTGGGAGGGGAGAGACAAATTACAAGTACTAGTAGGTTTGATCTGAGATTTTCTTATCTGCTTTGATGGTTATGCTAAACCAAAATCATTTGAGGCTGTTTCTTTTAAATTGGCTAATCAACAAACAGTTGACCAATCACAAAATGTTTTTAAAGCAGGAGGTGTCTGAACACCTTGAAAATGCATGAACTCCTTAAACTAAAGTTAAAGTGCAGTGACAAATGGTGAAAAAGAATAAGCATAGGCTTTAAATCTTTCAATATATACCTTAATGGTGTGTGTTTTTCCCATTTAGGATTACATAGAAAAGACATTTTTCTTTCATCAGGCATTATCTATGTGTGAAATCATTTAGGTGTAGCTTATATTGGACAGAAATCTAATGTATTATCTGACATTGCATTAAATTTCTCTTTATTAGCCAGCATGTGTCTATTAGAGATTGGCGATTAACTTTATTTATCAAATCAGTTACCTCAAATAGTGTCGAATAAAATAATCAATTAATTGAAATTAGTGTTTTTGATTATCAATTGTTTTAAATTATTTTAACTATCCAAATAGTAGAAATATTGCCATTATGGTTTTTTCATTATTATTTTTGATTAAACCAAAGTTATTCAACTTAATCAAATTGTCATATCTCATGAAAATAACCAACTAATCAAATTAGTTTTTGATTATCATAGTTTTCAATTATTCTAACTCCAAGTTTCATGTGAAAATAATCAGCCAGTTGAATGTAATTTAGTAATGAGCCTAATGATTAATTGATTAACGAGTTCCACTAATCAATTGGCTCTTAGTATCAATTTGCTTTACAACTGAAGAAAAAAAAGTCTAATAAAACAGGCATATCTACCTTTTAAAATACCTCATTTTGTAAATGATTGGTCAGTAATTTGTCCAAGTGGAAAATGGTTTGTACAAGTATTACCTTAATATTAACTGGGCTGTAATTTAATCATTGGGTGTGAAGCAAAGTGGCAAAAGTAAATGTGAATATATAGTGCCACAAAATGGCCTTGAATGCACCAGGGAACACTTAGACCCACTCTCTTACAGGAGCCTTGGCAACCTTCTAGACCACTTGGCTCTTTATGGGCTGGAACACACACAGGACCTGCCTGATGTTTTTGCTTCCTGTTTTTTTTTTTTTTCTTCCATGGTTTTATGACAAGCAAACCACTTCTTTCAACTCTGTCTTTCTAGGCCATTTCTTTGCGTGTGTGTGTGCATATATATATATGCACGGTGAACATTTAGATTTGAAATGTATAGATCAGTATTTTTTTCAGAAAATTATTCAGTAAGTAGCAAAAGCTGTGATGCAAGAAATAAAAAAGCATTTAATCAAACAAAGCTTTATTTGAAATTAGATCGTGTTTGAGCTTGTCTTGTTCTTTGAGCCTGAAGTCGTACATTATGTTGCTCCTCTGTTTCGTGCTCTCT
>NW_013668966.1:90171-119362 GCF_000517525.1 Limulus polyphemus
ATTCTTACTGCAAGAAACTGTTGAACAGCACAAAGCCAGAGTTCTGTCTTTGAGTAGCCTGCCTTTCAGCTTGAGCTCGAAGCCTAACTTTACGTTGTTCCAAAGTCTCTTCCTGTATTTGAGCAGCCTGTCTTGCAGCTTGTGCTTGAAGTCTTTGATTGAGTTCTTCTTCTGTTTCAGCTGCTCTTTGTGCTTCCATTCTGTTAGCGGCAGAAGACTTTCCATAGAAAGGGCATTTCTTGGGTGGCATAATACCTGTATCACTAAACAATAATTTGCAATTCACAAAGTTACTAAATCACTTAGCATTATTTAAAGAAAACTACTTTTGGAAATACTGAATTGACAGCAAGGTGATCTGAGTGTCTCTTGCCATAATGCTTTCTATGTGCAAAATGTGCTTATGTTTGTATGATTATTACAAAAAAATGGTGCAGTAATCATTAATTGCCAATTTCGTCATTAAATACTACACCAAATACAAAATAAATAGCAACATTAAATTTCTTGTAAAAACTGGTTATTATGAAGTTATTTTAAAATTTGTAAGTTAAACTGTTTGGTTTGCTATAGCGAACAAATAAATAAACTTCCTCTTTTATGTATATAGATATAAAACTAAAATGTTTATATGTGAAAACTGTAAAGCACATTTATGTATAAAAGTAAGTTTCTACTATACAAACAAATCTTTAAGTTAGTAGCTCATTTTTCCATTTATAGTGGTAGGAGATAAAAATATAGATATTAGGTAACTCTGTCAGAAGTTTTGTAAAAATAAAGAACAAGTTTGTGACAAATCTTGCTCTATCTTTCCACAAAATTCAAGTGTGATGGGAAAGAGATTGATGAAAGGGATCATATTATAGATAGGCAATAGCAAAGTTCGTAACACCAGGAAGCCATAAACATTGAATTCACTGAGTTAAACATCTGAGATTAGAAATACGTTTTCTACACCTCACTAATTGACTGTTTATTAATAATATGATGCAGATTTTAATTTGAAGTTTTGCTGAACTAAGGGAGAAGAGTTCGAGGTTATGTTGCACCTAGAAAATGGAAACCTGCAGCTTCAAGGAAGCTGGAGACTGCAACAGTTGTTAAAGCCTTGCCATGAAGCTGTTGTGCAGGTATGTGTAGTTACTGGTGATGTAATAATGTAAAACTGACATCACATGTATAGCAATTTTCATACTAATAAGTGAATACGATGTTTACCCATTTCATATTACATTACTTGCTTTTGTTGTTTCCTATCTTGCTTAAAATATAACTTGTTTAATGTGTCTTTTTTTTTTTTTCGAAGGGGAAGATTTTATTTAGTGACTGATGTGTCTTGGGGCTTTTAAGTGCTAAAGACACAGAATGTTTATAAACATGGTCTGGTTGTATTCCCCAAGATCTTTTTTACAAGTATGTCTAAAATAAAACAATTTTAAGGGCACCTAGCTTTTTCATACCAAAGGTTAACATCTTGAAATAAAATATCCAAATATTACAAAAAATCTAGGGGCAGGAGAGCTTCCTCTGACCTACTTAAAGAACATTTCTGAAGTTAAATCCTTCTTTAGACACTATAGACACATAGGACTAGTGCTTAAATCTGGTTTCCTGAGTACAAGTTAAAATTCAAATCTTTTTTTTTTTGTGATCATTTGTTATTTGTATCAGAAGCTTCCAAAATTTATCACCTAGTTAAACCATTATTAACTGGTTAAAATTTACCACATAAACAACCATTACTAATTAGTTTGAAAATGCAAAGCTGATGCTTATATTAATTTTTATTGTTAAGGGAACCAAGTAAATATTTAGACTTTTTCTGTGAGCATCACTCAAAAATACCAACTCAGAATTTGAAAATATTTTCAAAGTTGCTTTAAAGAGCCCAGCTTCACCTGGGATGTCAGTGGGGAGAAAAATAGATCTAATTTTGAGGAACAAAGTACTATTCAAAGATCTAAATTATGTTATATGTTTAAAAGCAAGGTTGTGGTGTTTTGCTGTAAACTCCACTATAGTAAGCTTCACAAGATCAGCAAAATGAAAACTGTACAAGTATACACGTTCAAAACTATATACATATAGAGAGAGATGGTTTACATGAACAAGTACTCTCTATCTACATTTGAAGGTTCAAACGTAGTGTGCAATGTACTGTATGTTTTATCACCCCTTTAGTTAAAAATAGTAAATTTTGAAAATTTTGTTTTTCCTGGTTTCTTAGTTGAATACAGTGCCACCCTAGTAGGTTACTAACTTTCACTTCCCATCTGTGAAGATTTAAAAAGCCTATTTGTCTAATTCTCTTACAGAAATAACAACATTGTTTTTACTTAGAGAGCTGAGTTATTCATGTTGGTGAATCAGATAATGGTTGTAAATGGACTCGCTCGTGATCTTCACTGCCTGTTGGCTAGCTGATCTAACAAGAACCAGTATGTTACTGTTTTTTATTGATGAAAATGCTGGGGCTTGGAAGAGCAAACTTTTAGAGGTTTCATGTATGTTTTTATTCAATCAATTTGTTCAATAGAATCCTTGTAGGTTTAGGCTGATATATTTCCCATATTTAATGTAGAAAGAACTCTTTTTTAAATTAGAATTGTGTGTTACTCGAAGATAGTAGCTTTTTTTTCTTTTCATTTAAGGAGAAATCCTAAATTCTCATGCAGTGTTAGATGTACATCTCCTGTAAATGAAGTTTAGTTTCACTTGTTTAGAGTGAGTACCATAAGGCTCTTGCTAGTGATACAGAGTTGCTTACATTTTCTACATGTAAACGATTTTTAGAATTTGCTCCATTATAAATGTGAAACATAGTTAGTGGAGCATTGGATAAGGCAGACTAGGATCAAGATAGCTCTGGGTGAGAGGAGGTAAGTACCTATTGGAAATACATTTTCATTGGAAGAAAATGTTAACTTTTGATGTACAAATAGATGATTCACTTGTACTAAGTACTTTGGATGTACAGATTGATAAAAATACAAAAACTAGTCATGGTGTATTGTCGTACAAGGTAGTTTTAGAACTTTAGAGTTGTAAAAGTCAACTGTTTATTATTTCAATTGTAAACATTAGTTGATTTAATGATTTAAGTTGTTTTTTTCCAGAGTCTGAAACAGAGTCCTGAACTCAATATATTTCTACTGGAGTTGAAAGATTTACTGGTAACAAATTGTAGTTAGTTATCTTTTATGTGTTTTTAATGATAAAATTTCGGGATATCAGAATTTTATCTCAGCATACAGAAAACTAATCAATAAATTCAGCCCTGATTCTCCAGACACACATTAACACTTTCCTTTAACTCCTCTACCAAATGACCTTTTGTTCTACTACCCTCAGAATTTTACACAAAGAACAGTTTAATGGCTTTAATCTTACAAGTTTCTTTAATAACTTGGAATACTTCAATTATATCATCAATAATTTTTAGTTTTTTTTAAAAAGAATATATTAGAGATTTCAATCCATCCTTCATCAAAATAAATGGCATAGTTGGGACCAGAATACTATTCCTGTAATTTTTTCAGGGATTAAAAATAAGCACATGTATTTACAAAATAAAATTTATGTATGATGTTTTATTTTATATATTTAATACTTCTAACTTTCTATACAGTGTGGCTATCTTCAAAAAATTTGGCAGTTTTTCGGTTAATATCACAAGTCTGTCACATACAAAAAATCATATTTTTAGTGAAGTATTTTTAATAAAATAAAATAAAGATTTGTCCATATGAATATATTGAGTATTTGTTTTGAATAGATCATGTGCAAAGTAATTTTCATGTTAAAATTAAAAATACTTTTCCTCATCTTAGAAATCTCAAATTTCCTTTGTGTAATCTCTAAAACCTCTTAAATGCATTTCAAATGGTTTTATGTAGTAAAGCTTTATAGTTTATCCATTATTTTGTCTAACCTATCTAAAAACGGGATCGATCAATTCGACTGACCTCGTAACCACAAAACAAATGTAAGTAAACCTAAGTTACACTTTTTTCTTTCTAGAATGACTTCAAATTGTAACATGAAGCTACATTCGTTTATCCTAAGTAGCTTTAAGTTTGTAACAGTATACATCTATTTATAATTAAATTTTATTGTCCCTTGAACCATGTCTAACTACTATTTGCACCATTATAAGTTGTAAATCATTTAGGGAATGTGCAGGTCATGTTACGCTATTGAATTACACTACCCACGAGCTGCTCATGTGTGTGCCTATAATTTACTATAATATTATTATTATTATTATTTATTTTACCTAATCTAATCTTAAAAACCTAAAAGTTACATTTTAGTTACTTTTATAATTATACATAAAGAATAAACATGAAAAACAAGACATAAAATACTTAACCAATCTTTTTTTTTCGTGCTGTCGGTTTTTTATACTATAGATAGTAATGCATTTAATAATTTTTATTTAATTAAATAATGTACCAAAGAATATAGACTTAATAACATGCAAAAAGTAGACAACTTCCCTTACTCGTGGGTCACACTAGTGGAAATTCAGGATTTTTTTAAATATTGCCTTGTAGAATTAAGAACTTAAAACGTGTATAGTATTAGAATATGGATTATTAACTAAGATTTTATGTTATTCTAATTGGTATAACATAAACAAAAATTTAATAAAATTTTAAATGTAAGACACTAAAACCTTGTGTCATGCACAGTAAAGGATACCTGTGGTGATAGGGTTAAAATGATGACTTGTATATATGAATTTACACAAATAATTATTTTATAATATGAAGAATGTATACATTAACTAAAGATAATATATAATTTATATTCTTATTACTAATGTATGTCAGTTGTATATTTCATATATTCATATATAATTCAAGGATCAGAAGTTTATAAGGATTTAGTTTCAACTCTGACATAAAACATTTTGCCACTACACCACTGATCAGACAGTGGTCCTTAAAGATTAATAATTATGTCTGCATGTATAATAGAGCAAGCAAATTGTAAAAAGAAAAGTGACTTTACATTTGAATATGTTCTACTCATTTCCTTTTGTTTTGTTTTTTCTCCTTAAGTTTATACAGCAACTGTAAGAAATTTGTTGTCACCTCAGATGTGATCTGATTCTGTATGTTCTTCAACCAAAGTAAATAAGTATATTTATGTATAATGGTTATTTCAATAAAATAAATCTGCTGTTCGTACTAATGATTGTTGTTTACATGTATTTATTTTTAATTCCCATACTGTAACTTAACCCCTTTCACAAATAGTTATTTTTGTTCAGTGCTGCCCTCTATATCCAAAAATTTATCACATGCTACAAGCCTTGAGGTCCCATGATCAACATGGTTCAACTGACTTTGGACAGATAAGCTGTTATACTGCTATATATTTTGAATATTTTTTTATCTTAATATTTATCATGTGACAACCCTCCACCAATAGGATTGCAATATACCCTCCTGACGCATGTGATTTCATTTATTCAATTGTACTGAACTATCACGTTTTTTCTTCATGCTCTCTTCCCAATTGATTTTTTATTAATTTCATATGAAATGGAAATATGTTTCTATGTTTTCTTTTCCTTACTATAACAATTTTAATTGATCACTTACTTTTATTGTTCTTCACATTTGTTAGGTTTTCACCGAAGTTTATGATTCCATTTCGAAAGTGATTTCATTTACTTCCAGCACAATGACAGCTTCAGGTGGCAGTACTTTACTTAGGAATTGTCAGCTTTCATATGTCAGGAGATCGATTGTTATATGAGTTGACCTTTTTTGGGCCTCCAGTTTAGGGGCCTACACAATTGGACTATGGTCTGCTGACTTTGGACAGATAAGCTGTTATACTGCTATAGATTTTGAATATTTTTTTATCTTAATATTATCATTTGTTTTTATTTGGCTTCTATAACTTAAATTTAGTTAGATTTGTAAATACCGAATGTAAGGTTAGGGTTTTCAGTTAGAGCTTAGTGATATCTTTTGTACAACAATGTTAGATTAGGCTTAACAAGCATCTTTGTTATTTTAGGCTTACCTGTCATTAATTTTATTGGTAAATCATAAATTAGGTTAATTATATTGTTTTCTTGAACAAATACCTTCAAATATTTTTTTATTGTCAGTACCCATGTACTTAATTTTACAATATAAAGACAATTTTAGTTTAGTAATTATTTATATTTTCTACTTCTTACAATTGATTTGGTTTGTGAGGACCCCAAGGGCCTGGCTCTGCCCATCCTTTTCCCACTATTGCTCGCTGCCTTCCTAAAACTGCCAAACCTGTTCGGACAATGTAGATTTTGACATTTTTTCCTCCACCTGATTATGGCTTGCTTCCAAGTCTGTTAGGCATACCTCGGCCTTTTTTTAGACATGTTTCACAGTTTTGTTTTTTTTCTCCACTCCTCCAGACATTATGGTTCATGTTGGGTCCTTTCGTCTCTTTTTGAAAGAATGTGCTTGCATCCCTTGCCTCTACCTCCATGGGTTTTGGTTCATTTTGCCTTAGCTTACCATAAGGTGGATTGTTTTTTATTTTCTGGATTCTCTGCACTTAGAATTTCTGTTGCCTGTATGGGGGTGGACCCTGATGATCTTATATTTTTATTCCTCATCAAGATTTTCAGCCTTTATCTTCCTCTGTCAACTCTCCTACAGGAATTGTTTGCTGAACATTTCGTTTCTGAGGCATTCCACCTAATTCTTGGGGATTTTTGTGGTATGCCTCTCACCCTCTTTTACCTCCATCTAAGGGTGATTACCATCTTCACCTCTATCCCTACACACTTCTTTGCTTTTGGAATCTTCTGTGATGGGACACTGTCTTGTACTAAGTTTTTTGTGGTCCATTTTTACTTGGGACTTATGGCTAGCTCTTTTTCTCCATAAGTCTAGGTTTTGTTTTGGTTACTCCTGTGACTTTAATGTCACATGGAGTATCTGTGATGCTCCAATCAAGTTTTCTTTTTTGGTTGCTCATTTGTCTCATTCTGAGCCATTGCATTCTTTATTCATGTTTCATCTCTGGCACCTTCCTGTCATTTATCTGTCCTATCTCTAAGGGTTCCTCCATTAGTCGTGTATTCTTGATGCTGATTGGAGTTCTGTGATTGATCTGACCCACCTCAATCACTTCTAGGTTATTTTCTATTTTACTATTTTGTTGCTTATCATCACACTCTGGTGGGCCATTTCTCCAGGACTGAGGATGTTCAAGGTAGATGTTTCACGTTCTTATACCCATGTTCCTATTTTTCCTCCTTTGTGATGCTATCTTAGGTTTGTTCACCACCGAGTTGGGTACCAGTCTTGTGCCTTACCTTTCACTCTTGTTTTGGATCTTTTAGTCTTTTGTTGAGTGGTCAGTTTTACCTGGCTTCAGCATGATGGGGGATTGTATTTATACCACAACTTGTTCTTCTGGCTTCTGTTAGCTCATTCCATACTAGAGTTGTCACAACATACTCATCTGCTTCTAACCCATGCAGCTTGGGTGGTTGGATTTTCCAGTTGGAGAAGCCTTTCCCATTATCTACATGACATTCTTGTCTTTTGGGGGGTATCTTTTTCAACACCCAACTCCATCAGGCCTATACGTCTCCTTTTTGACTGCTTTTGATGGAGCTTTACTATTAACTATCTTACTGCTAGTGAGGTTCTATCACATTGGTGGATGTAGCTTCAGGGGATTCTGCATGAACCATAGAATCTTGTTAGTGTTCCTTTGGATTTCCCACTTAACTTTCCTCCTTCCCTTTTTGATGAGGTGCATTGGTGGTTGAACAAAGCTCTCACGTTGTCGAGACCACTTCATCCCTCCTTGTCGAGATTTCTTTTCCCTGATGTTGATGTTGGGGTACTGTCAATCTGGTTTTCTTGACTGATTCAGCTCGATCCGTTTTTTTGGTCTAGGTTGATTTTTCCTAACCTGTAGTTTGGCATCTCGTGTGGCATGTTCTTTTTTTTTGTCATTTTCTTTCATCTTCCACCTTTATTCTTAGTCATATTTGCATGGCCTTCTATATATGTGCTCTTAGTTGCTTAATTACCCTCAAGGCTTCTTTCTGTTGGTTCCCTTTCCCACAGTTTCATTCCCTGATACTACTCCTCTGTTTGTGAATTTTTCCTTCTTCCCTTACCAGTTCGATTCGATTTTTGATTCATTTGTTGTTGTTTTTTTTCTTTCTTGTTTCCTTCTTCCCTTAATTCCTGGTGTCTTCACTCTGATCAGGCACCTTACATTTTACCTGCATCTCACCCCCCATCGTATATTGGAGTACTTCTTCCTTTGAGCACTGGGACAAAACCTTATATGTTTATCTCCCATTATCTGTTTCTTCCTTGTTGGGGTACTGTCTTCAACCTGTCACCATCATTTACTCTTCAGTGAGATTCTGACTGAGTAATTTACCTTTTTATTTAAATACCTTTTATTTTCAGGGGGGCATGTCCCTTTTTTCTATAAAGGATCCTGCTCTGTGGCAAGTGGTGCCTGTCCAGGTATCTTAAACTAGTCAAATCCACACTGTAAGGCCATGATGACTTCACATTTATAATTTCCATGGCCACTAAATGCACACTGTTGAGATGGGGTGTTCCACAAGATCACTTGCAGATTTTGTCTCACAATATATATATCTGTTTCATTAATATGCCCATTCCAGACCATACTGACCCATGGATTTCATGGGTAAAGCAGAAGGGGATAGCTGCCCATCCCTGACATTACTTAGATTGAATAAACCAGGAGTGGTCTTTATTTCAAAAAGGGCTTTCCTGGTCACTCATTGCACTGTCTCTGATGTTAATGTTCCTCCTGACTCTCCACTTCATTTTCTCCTCTCCTTTTTCTTCTAGTGGAGTATGGGAGTCCTTACCACTTTCCAGTTCCAAACTGCTGGGGTGGTGGATCATGAGGTATCCTCCTGAATATGATAGTAATATATGATACAAAAAATAATGAATCCATTCAGTTGAGAGTAGGGTGGTGGTGTTGTGCTGATGTAGATGATGATATATCCTCCAAGCTGATGCTCCATCTCTGAATGGGTTTATCCAAGGGGGATGATGTAGCTTTGGTATGAACCATCAAAATTGCAGTTCACTCCTTCAATTTGGATCCCTCTTCCTACCCCTACATGGATGTTGTTTCCCAATAGCTGGGTTTTGGATTCAGAGCAGGACCAATTACCATAAGTTCTCACGTGTGTTACTGGTGTGTGTGTTGCCTCACTCAATTGGTCTCATGTTCATTGCTAACGTGTTGTGGGTTATGGTGGATGAGCATGCGGGTTGCTTCAGTGCTTACTCTTGTACTACCCCATGAAGATTTCCATATACCGAGAATGATACTGTGCTGGGGGTGGTTCCTGTTTGATTGGTTTTCAGTGGCATGTCGCATAATAGAGGTATATATCTTGATTCTTCTGATCGTCCGGATGTCGGGTTCCTGAATAGGGAACTTATTATCACTTTGCTCACATGTGCCCTGTTCACAGATTTGCAGGCATGAAATCTCCCTCAGGTCTGCTAAACTTGAGGCAAAAACGGTATGATTCTCTTTCCTACCTTCACCTGATGGCTGGATTTTGGATTGCAGTTGACTTGTCACTTGTATGATCCTCTTTCCTACCCCCACATAGATGTCAGTTACCAGTGGCTAGGTTTTGGATGGTAGTTGACTTGCTGATGGTATGATCCTCTTTTCTATCCCCACATAGATGTCGGTTTCCAGTGGCTTGGTTTCAGATTGTAGTTGACTTATTCATGGTATGATCCTCATCCTACCTCCACATGGATGTCAGTTCCCGATGGCTAAGTTTTGGATACAGTTGACTTGCTGTGTTGAATCCGTCATGTCCTACCCACTCTACACCTTGGGGCACATCCTTTTACTTACATTCAAGTTACTGTTTTCTAAGGGATTTAGATTCTGTGATATCATGTGGTTAGGATCCCTATCCAAACATTATTCTCTCCCTTTTGGATGTGCTCCTCTCTTTTTCCGGCCATGTTTGTAACACCTTTTACTATACTGGGCATAATGTATACCTGGTACAGATGTGGTGTGGTCTCCCAAGTAGGATCCTCTACTGCGAGGATCTCCACTTTTCAGGTGCTCTTCAAATGCTTTCAAAGGGTGCTATTTTCTTTCTTTCTTTCGCACTGATCCCCCCACTTATTGAATGTGGGATTTTAGCTATATTTGTGAGAAGAAAGTTGCCGTATCGGAAGATATAATTTTCCAATACTGAAAATGTATTTCTGATAGGTACTTACCTTCTCTCACACCTTCCACCCTTCCTCCACACTGAAAACTGGTGCTTCCATTTACTGACAAAACTCTGCCAGTGATAATTTGGTAGAATCAAATAGAAGGAGTCACATGCATCAGGGGGGTGTTGCATTCCTATGATGATTTACATGCAAAATGCAGTTGAACCACGTTGATTGTGGAGCATGTGGGAGCTCAAGGCAGCACTGAAAGAGAATAGCTGTATCTTTGAGAGGAGGTAAGTACCTATCGGAATTATATTTTCAGTAGAGGAAATTTATTACTTTTGTTTGTTTAACTCAGATTTATATTAGTGCATTTATGTGTTTTTCTACATTAATACAAGCATATTAATAATATTGTAACATTTTTCCAGGAGAAACAGCTAAGACAAACCAAACTAAGAAGAGAAATCCTTCTTCCCCCACCCCAGTACTACAGTGCACTGTTGTCACATATAGCTCAGAGTGGTTGGGACAAGTAGGTTTATATATGTATTGTGGCTCATGAGAGATTGAAAGGCATGAACTTGACTGATTATAGTTTGAAAATGTTTTATAAATTTGTTCAGCATTTGAAACTTAATTACAATATTTTAAAAATTTCAAATAAAGAAATAAAGACACTAAAAAAGAATAGAAGTATGACAGAAGTCAAAATTTAGTACATAGTCAGTTGGAGGTTCACAGTTAATGTTTTTTTTTAAAACATTAAAAATTTTAAGATAATTATCTTTTATTATATTCCTGATGGAGCTTAGAGTATGTTTTAAATATTTGTTTTCTACTATTTGGACTTCTCAGTGTGATAATATTTTACTTTTGTTGTCTTATTTTGTATATGGATTTTTTTTTTTATAAATCTAGATTTGGGGTTAAGATAGTAACCCACAAGATATTCATAAAAAGTACAGACAGTTTTTGTGATTAATAGAATTGTGTGAATGTCAATCTTTGGTGTTTTTAAAATATTTCTTCTGGCACACAAATCCTGTCTTATTTTACCTAAACCAATCATTATATTTTTTGTAAGGCGTAATAAACTAAATTGGTAATTAATCATCCTTTGTTTCAAAAACTAATGGGGAGAGAGAAGAAAGTGTATTTTTATAATTTATTTTGTTTTACAAACCTACAAAAAAAAACTGATCAGAGTGTGTTTAGTGCAGTGGTTTCCTTGAATGAACAATTGCCAGTTTATTTTAATTGGTGTATTATATTTTTTCGTATGTCTCCTTTGGTTTCCAAAATAATTAGTAAAGCTACATGTCGAACATCTATTTACGATTTTTGTTAATCTGTATTAAACACTTTAAAACTAATAAAAGACCTATAGATGAGGTTGTAAGGAAGAAGACAATATAAGAATTAATAAAAGGATTAATACCTGGAAAAAAGAAGATGCAAGGATTATAGTTTGAACAAATGTTGATACAAAAGTAAGCAAGTATGAAAGGAATTATTGCCCAGGTAGTGAAGATAAAAGGATTATTCCCTGGGCTGAAAAGGATGCAAGGGTTGTTTTCTGTACTAAGCATGATAAACAATTAAAATCAGAGTATATCTAGGAGAAGCATTTTACATTAAATTTGTCTTCTACATCTGCAGTTCCCAACCTCTGATCTGCTGACTGGTCCACAGAAATATTCATTGAAAAAAAAAAGTAACTCCTTTCAAACTTTTCTACGACTTTATGTATAACTGTGCACTTTGCGTACTTCTAATCTATAAATCATTTACAGAAAGTTGAGAATCTTATACTAAAATGACTTTTAATATGTAAATTAGCAAGTCATGTGGCAATCACAGCTGATGTAAAGTTGCAGTGGTATAGCATGTATCAGAGTTAAATTTTGACACTGCCATTTTGTAGGTAGTGTGGTGCCACTGAAAAGTAATTGTTTTAGGGAAGGAGATCAAATAGCTCTTACTGATGAAGATGTGTTCAGATTGGGGGTTTAGAATTTACAATATGGGGATATTACTTTTAATTAATGGCATTGAAAAACAAGGGAATGCGAATCATCTTTGGGCACCATGACCATCCAGAAAAAGACCTGCAATGGGTCATATCCCAGCTGTTGTAAAAAGAAAAAGTGCAGCATTTCATAAGAGATGAGAATCAAAGAACACAAAGTCAGTGTTAAAAGCCATCAGTGTGCCACAGGCACAACATAATGAGGAAGATCTCTGTCTGGAAAAGCCACACAAGTCATATATACAAAAGTTGCTTTCACAACATATGTGTTCAACGATTGCATCTCTCAAGCAGCTGTACAATGTCTTCATGTTATTTCATACAAAAACATACTGGTCAAGTTGCAAGATGCAGCACCCATGGATTTCTGTTTTATTATAATGTACCCAAGTTCAGATGCTGTATTACAGGCCTATATACTTATTCTGGTTTATAAGGTTCTTTTCAAAGATTTTGTTCTTCATTGGGAACCACTGTTCTAAGTAACTGATTTGAAACATTATCAGATGCAGATCCAAACATCAGTAGATAAAGAACAGGTAATTTTACAAATGAAATTATAAAGAACAACAACTAGTTCTTGATTTTACAATATATTTAGTTATTATAGCTTTCTTACAGAATTAAATTCAGTGACCCTGACCTCAACACATTACTTGTCACAGTTTTTTTCTAGGATAGAATACAGACCTCCTGACCTCAGAAAGTTGCATCTCCCAGGTTTCTTCTAGGACAGATTACCTACACACTGAATTCAGTGCACTACATCTCACAGTTTTTTACTAGGGTAGAATACTTAAACTCTCTCCTCAGTACACTATATCTCATGGTTTTCTTCTAGGGTGGAGTACGTAGACCCTGACCTTAATACACTACATCTGAGAGCAAAAGATGAGAATGGAAGATTACACATTCTGCAGTTACATCTACCTAGAGAGGTGAGGGTATAACTTCTGCTGATACAATTATCTAAAAATTGAGGGTACACAGTCTGCAGTTCCGGCTACCCAACTAAGTAACAATGCACATTTATCTGTTACACCACCCTGGCATGAAAGATTACTTATTCTGCTGTTAAATTTACCTAAAGAAGTAAGGTTATCCATGTTTACTGTAAAACTAAGCTCACGTGGACCGTGGTTAATTAACTTATTGGTGTAACATAAGATATTTTGCAAGTAAAATGCATTATGATTTGTTTTTTTTTTTACCTTGAAAGGTAAGCTTTATGCATAATAGATAATTTTACCTTCAAAAATATATCCACATGTAAGACTAGTTTTAGATTCAAAGGTAAGTGTGGCCCATAACAGAAGTTTAATTGTAAAAGGGAAGTTTCACACAAAACAAAAACATTTGGTTCTTATCTTGAAAAATAGCTCAGAAACGCTACTCATCTGTCCACAGAACTGATACCTATTACCTCATGTCACTGCTAAGGAAGTGTTTTTTATATTTTAAGTGTTGAAAGAAACCCTCACCCCTATATATATTAATCTGTACTGTGCCAACCTTTGGTGTAATCATCAATAGACTGTTGCCCTTCATCATTAGGAGGGTGACACATCTCAGTTGCACAGTAAATTACATGAGTGCTCATTTTGCACTTACTTTTTTAAACTATAGTTACCATACGTAGTGTAGCCTTTGTTACCTTTATCCTGATTATTAAAAAGAAAGTTATAGATTTTTAAACATTTCATTTTGAACTTTTTATTCAAATTATATTAATGTGATTTCTTCTCTTAATCTAATTATAAAATTTTGGAACGTGTGTTCTATAGTCTATGGTATGATTTATTTGACAGTATTAATCTTCATTTTTAATTCAACTAACTCATTTTGTTAATTACTCTTCAAATTCTTCAATATAACAGTGACCAAGGCCTGTATACCAGGTTAACTTTAACAACAGTGAAAGAAAAATTAAATGGTTTCATGGATCATCTGGATTAGGAATTCATGTATTCTTGTTTATGACTTCTCTCGAGGTTTTAACTACTACTACCACTACAATGGTGATTGGAGTCTCTTTGTGGGTTAGTGATGCTACCACCTTTGTGCATCAGGTGTTGGTTACATTTTGATCTTGCATTTAGGAATCTTGCCACTGTTACTTTAGCTGAGCCTGCCCCATCTTTACATAAAATTGACCAACTGTTTCCCCAATCTATTTTTGTATGTAGTGTTGTCTTTGTGAGAAGAATCAATTAATCCTATTTTGTTTTTCAATAACACATGTATGTGTGACATTTTTTCTCCTTCACCACTTGTTCATGCTGAATCTCATTGCTGCATGAGTTAAATCTTTCTTTCAGCATGGGGATTCTCTTTCACCCTCAGTCTGCTTATCTTTGCCTCTTGCATTCTCAGCTTCATTATCTGCTAATGCTTCACTTTGTTTCAGAGGCTTTATTATGTCACCCTGACAGATTTACTGGAGAAGCTTTCACATTCCTATTCCATCTTGGCCTCTAATTTCTTTTTCCATTGTGTTCCAGTTAACTTGGCATCTTTGTTTCTGAGGTTAATTAGTTGAAATGCTTTACTTTCTGAGATTTGTTTTCCTCAATCTTATCTCAGGGGTCTCCTTATTGCACCCCTCCTTTGTGATGACATTTTGGGGATATTCATTATGCTTTGAAATCTTGAACTGAGACAGCACATCAGTAGACATCTTTTCTCACTATTTTTGGACAAGAGGGTCCCATCAGCATTCTTGCTTTATAGAACTTTGTAGGATCACCCTATTTCCTGCTCTTTGTCCTTTTGTTACTATCTGACATTCTTATCTCATAGGGCTGGCCATCATGAATCTTGGAGGTAACTTATTTGTTGAGCCACCCCTCTGTTCTGGTCTAGTAGTAACTCAGCTCTCCCACTTTGCACTCACAAGGACTCTCTTTGCCAAACGCCATTGGGTTACACAAGTGCATCTCCCCTTTCACGTTCAACACCTTCATTCCTCTCCCTCCTGATTATAAGTGCCTTAGAATAGGTCCTTGACCCCACTCTTTATTTTACTCCACATTTTTCACAGAATTCACAAGAAAATGAGAGATTGGTGACCTGTCATAGATGTGTCATACTTTGGTTGTTCCTTGATTCAAGATAGATGATTTTCTCACTCTGAGGTTTATGCTCTCTCCAGGGATGTGGATGACCAAGATCAGTGTCCCACATTCCTTACGCTTACAAAGTCTTGACCCCCCCATGAATTATCTCATTCATTTGGGGTCTTTCTTAATTCATATGCAAGGTGAACTCAGCCTTCTCTTTCATGTCTTCAAGACATGGAGTTTCTGATTAATAAAGCTCTTGTGCTATTTTGGGGACTCTTTCTTCTCTCAAGTCCCTTGTTCCTTTTGGATACTTGCATATGCATTCCCTTCAGTTAAATCTGGTTAATCAGTGGAATAATTTCAGAGATCTACTGTTTTCCCTTGTGACTCTCTCTCCTTCCCTTCATCTCTTGCTGTTGAGGTGACACTATTAATCATTGACTTGGTATTTTTGTAACATTTCTAAAGATATAATTTTCATATATGATCTTTGGTTTTATAGAGCATGAACATGTTCTAATCATCTCCCTTTTCTTATAATAGTACCCTAAGAAACCACCAGTTTGTTCAGCTGATCTCCCAGAGGATTTTGTGTTCAAGTGGCTCACGGTATTGTTAAAATATAGTAGAAAAATAGCTATAGAAGTGATTAACAACAAAGAGAACTAGGAAAGTCAGATTATAAGTTGTGAAATGTAAAAAATTTTGAAGACCCTACTAACAGTAGTTGCATGTAATTTTATTATACTGGAGAATAATAATAAATTTTTGAGTTATAACAAAGGAAAAATATGATTCCTTGGTTTTAAATAGTTGATAAAGTAAGATTATATTTGTCTGTAAATTAAATTATTCCATATTTTGATTGTTCATTATTAGATATAGCTGTATTACTATCAGCATAAACACACAGAAGTATCAGTGCTCTTCTTTTGCTTTGTGTTAATTCTTATACTTTTTTGTAGACTAGCTCTCTCCAGGATATCCTGGAACAATTCCAGACAAAGTTATGCTTTTTCCAAGACTTCTGGATGTGTATGGATGAAATTGACAGCAGCTGTTGGGTTCTGGAACCAGAGAAACCTCGAAGAAAAGACTGTAAAAGAAGACTTGTTCTTGGTATGTAAAGTTCTGTTGGAACAGAAATAGATATTAATATATAAAATAGTAACTATTTTGCTCGACACTTGTAAACAGATTTAAGCTCTGAACTTCATGATATGCAGGTATTAAGAAGTTATGAAAAAAAATTAGGTTGGAACATAAAGGTAACTATACATTAGGGAAGCTGATTATAATTAATAAATTATATAAAACTATTAAGTATGTTAAGTAACAGTAAAAACTGCAAGACCTTAAAAGTATTGAAATGTTTATTGAAGGACCTTAATGACACATGTCGACATGAAAATTTCATTTATTTGTGCTACGTTTCAGGTGTAAGGCCATTTATCATGCTTAAAAAGGCTTTATAACAATATAAAGAATGTTAAAACTGTGTATTCATATGTACATGAAAAAAATAGAACAGATGAAAAAAATATACAAAACATACAAAAATAAACTATTTGAAATGAAACATTATATTAAAATTGTTTGAGACAATAATTAAGTGTAAAAAAGGAAACCACAATATAGAGAATAAAACAAGGTAAAATTGTAGTAAAGAAAACAAAAATATTGTAAATAAAAAGTATATATCAAACTGGTCATAATGAGAATACATTAGGCCTTATCAGTTTAAGTAACTTATCGAATGGGCAAAGAAAATCACCAAAAATAAGTGTGAAAAATATATAGAGATATAAATGGATATAAAATGTGTTTCAAATTTACTACACATGTGTAATCAAAAATGTGTTTTAAATTTTGTCTTCCTTATAAATTTGGTATGATAGAAAAAAAAATATTTTTATTGTATGCTAGTGACCATAAACAGTGAAAGACTGCGTGCAGTGTTTTTCAAATCAAAACAGTTAAAATATACAGTTTTATGAAATAAAAACTTTATAGAAAAGTTTTCAAGAACTTAGAAATACCTAAGAAACAGTAATTGAAACATACAAAAAATTTTAAACATTTTAAATTACTTCTTAAAAAGAGATCACAATGAAATCTTTTCAAAATTTGAAATTTCGGAAGACATAAAATCAGTAATTGAAATATACAAAAATAATGTAAACATTTTAAATTACTTCTTAAAAAAACATCACAATGAAATCTTTTCAAAGCTGAGATTTCACGCAAATGTCACATAAAAAATTAGATATTTTATCAGCAGAAGCTAAATAATATGTAGAAAGTTTATCTTGAGTTTCAAGCAATGTCATCTATTAGTTTTTGTTTCTTGATTTGCAATGCATTAAAATCACATAACAGATGGGTTGAATTGTCACACCTATGTGTTTTAAAAGACCATAGCCTGAAAGTAGAGCAAATGAAATTTTATTTACAAAATTTGTTCTTAACCTTTTTCAGTAATCTTTTTACTAAGTATTTTAAATCAAGAGAAATCCAAAACCTAAATTGATTAAAGTGTATCACTTGGGTACTGTTCATGATGTAAGTTTATTGTTGGTAGCTAAGCAGAATCTTGATTTACAGCTAATAGCTCTTCAGTTGTTGATAATTACTTTAAGCTGAAAAATGTAATAAAACATCATGATAAGACTGAGTTTATTTGATTTAATTCCAACTATGAACATCATATTCAGAAAGGAAAACAGATATGGAAGTGGTGAGGAAAAGGGATATAAAAAGCATATACTGTGGGAATGTTTTCCCTTTATTGTGTGAAAATGAATTGCCCCAGCATACACTGACATTTTAATAATTTTTACTGTAACTTATCATCATTGAACCAATCAGAAAGTGCTACAGTAGTGTAAAGCCTATAAATGTGCATGCAGTCATACTATGTCCAGTAGTAGTAGTTTGAATCCATTTGTGACTCCTAGGGCCAAAATAGTACATGATAAGTGTGTAGGAACCAAAGTTTTGGTTTGTCAAGTATACTTTACGCAAATAAATTGTTTAAAGACACTATGTTTGTGTTGTAGCTGTTTTCAAGAGTTTGAAAATGGTTAATAATAGAACTAGTCAAGATAGAAAACTGCAGTTCTTAAAATGATGTTAAGTATCTCGGGGCATGTTCTTTATCAGATGGATAATGGTTAGGTACAAATTATTCCAATGACTTTGGTGTAAATGATACCTCAAGGACAATAAGATCAAGCTTGCACAAAGTGTTCTCTTGAAAACTGTTGCTGAAAAGAGTCAAGTAACCAAACTGAAAGAGTGAAGTGGATATTGAACCATAAACAGTGAAACGAGCACAGCAAACTGATGAGCAACAATCAATAACAGTTTCTTTGAAAGGGAAGAGGAGAACAGTATCATAATCAGTGTATAACATCTACAGTTGTAAAACATGGTGGGGTGTCCTCAGCAGCAGATTAAGGATTGAATGGGCCTGGGTCTACCAGGTCTGTTATACTTGCAACTAAAGACTAAAGTATAAAAAAACTAAACCTCAAGATATGTTTTACTTTTGGAGTCAATGGGAAAGTAATACCCACAGATTTGCAAGACTTGTTTCTTGAATAGAAAAGGTGGTGCTCTAACACACACAAAAATTGCATTTAAATGACAAAGCATAAATACAGAAAGAAACTACATACATATGTGCTCAATAACTCTTCCATTCATGTGCACACACTCAAACAAATGCACACCTGCTTAGATCATACCTGCACTTGCATCATATGCCCAGCAGTTAACTACTGTCTTCCTGGCTATTTTTGTAACAAAGGCATTTATGATCTATTTGTGTCAAGAAATTCTAACAGGTCATTTTCTATGCACAAAAGTGCCAGTGCATTTAGCCTGTTTTGACACATTGTTGATTGAAGTGTGTTTCTTATCATTTTTAGCATTGAGAACGATCTTTCTCCCAAGCAGTTGATTGACATGATGCATTGGTACATCCTTAAGATTATATTGATGTTTGGGAAAGTTGAGTTGAGAGATTAGTCACATATCATTATGAACATTTGTTGTTTCTTGGATTCTGATGGTTTTCAACAAACCCTGCCTTGCAGAGAGTGGCAAATTGAGCAATTTATTCCTATGTGCAACTCTCCAAGTCTGTAGGATATGTATTAATCAACTTTTGGGCAGCATTATGGAAGTCCTCTGTAGGCATGGACCCTAAGTTTCATGGAAATCCAAATTTGCAAGAGACATTTTCATATGCCACTGTACTGTTGTCTAGTGCAATGTTTCTCAACTGGGTGAATGGCTCACCCAGGGCTTAATGAGATCAGAATCAAAGTGAATGAGAATGATGGGCTAAATGGCAGGGTGAATGAGTATTATCAACTATACAACAAATTCAAGAGCAAAAAAGTCATTAGTTATTATCATTTATTCTAGTTGTAGTTTGATAAATACATTTATTTTATGTTATATTCATTCTAGTTGTAGTTTGATGTATATTTAGATCATGATAAAGAATTTTGCAAGTATTTAGTAATTTGTTGTCATTTTTTTCAAACTGAGGTAAGTGAGCTGTTGTGAAAAACTTATAGGGGGGTGAATGATATTGGAAAAGGTTGATAAGCACTGGACTCTAGTGCAAGTGACAATTTGTCAAGTATTGTTAAGGAAGCTTGAACTTATATTGAATAGAGGATGAAAAAATTGGTGTCCTCAGCATCCCTTTGTCCCACATTGTATATCTTTTCCTTGATCTTATGACCTTATATGTCCCACATTGTATATCTCTTCCTTTTCCTTGATCTTATGACCTTATATGTCTCACATTCTGATAGTTATTTACCTTTTTCCTCAAAATCTGGAAACAATTCTTGCAATTCCTGCATGATTGTCTTGAGAAATTTTAGCAGATGAGAAACTGTACTGACATCCAGTTGGGAATTTTGTAATGAATGACTTATCTTGTGAAACCTCTTCAGGATAACGCTTCATAATTCTGTTATTATACCTGTTTCTAGTTGTTCCAATTGTAGCATAAGGCTTCTTAACTCTAAGTGTGCTTGAGGCTTTTCAGATTCATTGTCAATAATGGAAGCAATGACTCATTTGAAGCTTTGTACCTCATTTTTAAGGTTCACATTAAGTACTCCATCTTGTTTCTGATAGCCTCTTTACCATTGGGAACTCTAGTTTCTCAAGCACATTGTGTAGGCACTTCCACAGGTGGGTTGAAACTGAGAAAAATGCACAAATCTTCTGCATAAAGGCAAAGAATAAAAAAGCTTCAGCACAGCAAGTTGTCCAACCAAACTGAGTGAATGAGCACAGCAGGGAACATAGTCTGCTAGGAACTTCTCTTTGATCAAGGCTTGCATGCCAATATAATTGCCACTCATATTGGATGCATTGTTTTAAGATTGCCCATGGAAATCATGAATTATTATATCAATTTTGTACATGCATTGAAATCTGCATCCTTGTACTGACAAGAGGTAATCTCTGATTCACAAACAAAATTACTCATTTCATCATGTACCAAGGATAGGTTAATATCTTCATTGCCGTTGCAATAATTGATTTCTTCCTGTTAATAGAGGCTTGATTCAACTTGATGAGATAGATTGTTTTCAGCATGGAAAGTTTTAGTCTCTACATTATTCTTTTCACAGTTTTGGGTAGTGGTTATGTTTTCAGCATTATCTGATTCAGGGCATGGGCTCAATTTGATATGATGAAGTTGACAGGCATCAGCATTTGGAGATTTAATGTATACATTGTTGTTTTCACAGTCTTGGCTAGTGAGGGTTTTGGCATTCTATAATTTTTTTCTTCCTCTTTCTTTGACTTTAGCTTTTCCCAACTGCTCTTGTGTTTGTACATCTGAATAGTAGATAAGGTGAACCCCCTAATGATTAATATATGTCTGCAGATAGAAGCATACTTCACTGTGTGTACATGTGTGAGAGAGAGATATTAGAATAAGCTAACTAATAGTTTTGTAACCAATGATTGCATATAATTTTCTGTACTTAACTCAGTGCTCGAAGTGAGAATTTAGAGGTGGGGGTACACTTGCACATAAAATGGTGATAGCATTTTTGGAATTCTTAATCAAGATGCACAAGAAATGTGGGTATGCAAAATGCCAAATCAGAAAAGGGTGGGTATGTGTACCCCTGCGTTATTCTCTAATTCAAGAGCTGACTTACCTAAAAAAAAATCAAATTTTGTTCTTTGTTAACTTGTACTTTATACCCTCCAGTTAATGATGCTTGTCAAGTTGTCAGTGAATTATTTACAGATGATAAGTGGGCCAGTGTAGACTCATAAGCAATTATGGACTTTTTACAGGATAATAATTTGCAAGTTCTGTCTGAAAGCTTAAAATACTGTTAATTATCTTGTTAGCGATAATTGAACTATTTTTCTTGAACAAAATTCAAAGCCTTTGAGAATGAAGAAGAAAAAATATAGAAAACTTAAATCAAGCCTAGCAAGTTAGGTCTAGTCATATTCTAAAGGAAAACAAAAAAGTGGAAACTTACACCATGAAATCAGCTGATGTCAAATAGATGTTTTAATATTTACAGTGTTTCGGGCTGGGACAAACTTCCTCTGGCAAGTTTAAACTTTAATGGAACAGAATGTTTGATATCACACGAGGATTATTAAACATAGCACATTGGAAATTAGCATCTTGCAACAGATCTAAAGTAGCATACACATGAATCACAGGCAAATCAATGTTTTTTGCAATGGGATAATGTTAGTGTACGTATGTACCATTTTATTATATATATATATATATATATATATATATATATATATATATCATTATAAATAAAATAAGATTCCAAATAAGAATCAAAAATATGTTTGAATTATATTTTAATGTACGTGAAAAAATGTCAATAATATTAACAGGTAATTGAGTGTTTTGTATTGTTGTAGCTAGTCTGTAGTCTAAAAATAGAATAATAATAAGAGTAATGAAAATAAATTCATTAATTAATTCCTCTTGACTGTTGATTAATGACAAGAGGGCCAGTATTCTGTAGTTGTTCATTATCATTGAAATGTTTAGCCACAGATTTATCTGTATCATAATTCTGGGTGTTGCCGGTGTGTTTGTGTTCTTGCATAGACAACATTTGACCTGTTTCTCCTATGTGCAGTTGTCTACAGTATAAACAAGTAATGCAATAAATTAAGCACTTTGATGTACAGGTACAACTGTTTCATTGTGTCCATGGAGTTAGGTCCAAATACAGAAGTACTTTCACTGATGTAATGGCATTTGTTACACCTTGAATGAAATGATAGATTTATCCTTAACGGTCCGGCATGGCCAGATGGTTAGGGAGCTCGACTCGTAATTTGCAGGTTCGAATCCCCGTCACACCAAACATGCTTGCCCTTTCAGCCGTGGGGGCATTATAATGTGATGGTCAATCCCACTATTTGTTGGTAAAAGAGTAGCCCAAGAGTTGGTGGTGGGTGGTGATGACTAGCTGTCTTCCCTCTAGCATAACACTGCTAAATTAGGGACAGCTAGCACAGATAGCCCTCGTGTAGCTTTGCACAAAATCCATAACAAACAAACAAACAATTTATCCTTAAACATTTTGATGTATCCCAAAATTGTTTTCGATTATTTTAGAAACCTGAATGTTTTGTGAATGATATGTCAGTATCAAAAGGACAATTGTTTACAATCATTTTTGTTATTTCTCTTCAGTTTTAGTGCATTCTTGTGACTGATTTTATCAGCATTTTTATGATCTGAGTTGATTTTGTCTGGAGGATAACTCTTAACCTTAAAAAATCCTGAAAGTTCATCAGCTTTGTGATTAAAATCACATTCAGAATTGCTTAAATAACGTAGTCAGGTGGATGACTTCAACACCAAAAAAAGATGTTGCACAATTTTTTTGTCATTTACATGTACGAGACCATTTCAGCAATAATAGCTTTGTTTACAATAACCAAATTACAAACTAAAATCCATCCAATGACAACAATAATACCCTTACTTCCTCTAATGAAAATCCTTTCATTCTATTCAAAAAACACAATAACACCAGGACACCTAGCCAAGAAAATTTCTAGCTTTAGAATATTTTATTGACAAGTATCAAGAGGAAATCAACAAACTAGATTTCTCTAATAAAGGCATGTTTCAATGCATCCTGCCTGTAGATGATAAAAAACCCTTGAAAAACAATATAGACATGACATTGTCATCAAACCCTCAGACAAAGGTGATACTCTAGTCATATGGTGTAAGGACTTGTATATAGTGGAGGCGGAACAACTCTTTAATGGTGAATACTATATTAAACAACAAACCAATCCTCTTGCAAAATATCATAAACACTAATAGATACAGAAGAAATTTCACTAGATTCATGAAACTTAATTGTAGAAGAACCAATAACATCTTTGTTTTACATCCTACCCAAGATATACAAGCCTAGGAGATGTATAGTTTCAACATGTAATTGTCTTACAGAGTTAATCTCTAGTTTTTTGGACGAAATCATGATGACACCTTTGATTCAGACTCTTCCAACCTATATCAAAAATAGTATTGAAGCTCTTCAGGTGTTTAATGAAATATCCCTAACTAAACTTAATCCATTTCTACTCATAGTGAACTTCAAGTCCTTATATACTGTCATACTGCATGGTGAGAGTCTTGAAGCTTTCAGGTTCTACCTGAACTAGTTACAAGAGCTAGAGGCAGCAACAGACATTCTAGTAAGATTAGCTGAATTAGTCTTGACATTGAACACCTTTTCTTTCAGTGATTCATATTACAAACAAATAAAGGATGTAGCCATGGTTACCAAGATGGAACCATCATTTGCCAACCTGTTTGTAGGCTACAAAGAGCATATCTTTCAAACTTATGATGGACCCATGCCTGTTTTATATTGACTTTACATTGATGACTTAATTGGAATTTCAACTTCCAAGCTACATAATTTTATTAATTTCATTAAGAACTATCACTCAGCCCTTCAGTACATAAGTAACCTTTCAAACCATTCAGTAAACTTCCTCGACATCAATAACCTTAACTACAGAGAATACTATTTCAACACCCATCTATTATAAACCTACTGACTCCCACTCTTTCCTTTATTTCAACTCCAATCATCATACATCCACTAAAAATGCCTTATGGAAATCACAGTTTCACCACATACATTGTTTATGCAATTCTGAATCTGATTTTCATTGGAAAGCTGATGAAACGTCAGGATTTTTTTATGTTAAGCATTATCTTCCAAACATAATCCATTCAGCTCACAAAATTGCTGTTAAGATCAGTCATAAAAATGCACTAAAGGTGAAGAAAAAAAAGAATGATAAATAAAATCAAGTTCCTTTGATATTGATGTAACATCCACAAAACATCCAGGTTTCTAAGATACTTCAAAATGATAAAAATGTTGGGATAAACCTGTCATTTTATATGGACATGGAAAAAAATCTAAAAGATATATATTAGTTCATGCATAGTTGAAGACACAAGAAGAAATCACCAAACTTCAATGTGGTACACATTGCTGTATGTGTTCGCAGTGCAACACCTGCTGTTACATCAACACCAGTACTATGGTATTTGGACTCAACTCCACGTACACAATCAAACAGTTGTTCACCTTTACATTGAAGTGCTTAATTTGTTGTATTTCTTGTTTATATTGAGGAGATCTGTACTTAAAAGGAAGAGGTCAGATGTAGTCTGAACAAGCATGTGAACATACCTATAACATCCAGAATTAAGATCCAGACAAACCTATGGCTAAACATTTTAATGATAATGAACGATTTCAGAAAACTGACTCTCCATCATTCATCAACAGTCAAGAAGAAGAGACAAAAAGATGAAAACGAACTCATCTATTGGCTTGTTACCATCCACTTGAATGGAATAAATAAAAGATTTTATCTTCTATAACTCTTCCTTTGTTGGTGTATGTGTTTGTACATGGGTGCAACCAAGTGAAGATGCTTATGTACAAGCTCTTGTGTATCTTTTTTCTCACACACACACACACACACACATATATTCCTCACCTTTAATTAATTAAGTAATCAGTTTATTTATTAGTATCAGTATTATTTTCTTTTTATTTGTAGACCCCAGAGCACTAGCTATTTTTCAAACTTTAGGAACATGACGTTGTTCTACATACAACAATGTAAGACACTCAGTCACCTGTTAATATTATTGACACTTTTTAAAATACATTTAAATATAATTCAAACAGTTTTTTTATTCTTATTTGGGTCCTTTTTTCCTAAATATCATTACCAGTTTGGGACCGCAGTTCGGCCAATGTTGTCAGTGATCTACATAAAACTGATTAACTTTGTCTGCGGACAAGTACATACAGAGTCTGATCATGCCATTCCCTCAGGAACATGACTCATCAGGCCAGAATTGATCTTCGAACAAGATATTGATTCAAAGCATACAGCAGATGTGTTGAAACTATACCTGAATGGTAAAAAAGCTGTGGAAGGATTAATACCTATCTTGTACAAAGTCCCAATGTAAATATTCTTTAGGCCTTATGGACTTGTTTAAAAGCTGAGATCTAAAGGCAACTCTATTGCAGGTAGTAATACAGGGCAACTGGAACAATTGTACATTAATAAACTTATGGTAGCATAAAAACAAGGTGCACTGCTCTGTATAAAGCTTACAACTAACAAAGTACTAGTGTATTGGAAAATTTAGTAATTTTTTTTTCGGTATTTTCTATGTTAAAGATTTTACCCTTAATAACTTCATCATTTAGTTCTTGTTGCTTTTTGTTTGTGAATCATAATTATCCATTACATGTATATAACTGATATCAAGCAAGTATAAAATATTTTTATTTTAAGGATACATTATCACAATTTAATCATTTTGTTCATATGGTATTATTTAAAATTGAAAGAGATATCTGTGATCTGATCTCGGTAGCCTAAAGTTTGTAAAGCCACAGGAACATTTATAACTAATATTAAAGTAAATTAATGATTGATGTTGTTTATTTCTTACAGCTACCAGTGGATCTGTACAGATCTATTATCTGTTAACCCACAATGTCGTACAAGCATTCCTGAGCATCAGTTCCTTGGTGTAATAACACTTGTTAATTATATTGACCAGTAACTAAAGCTGTTCATTTCTTGCAGCCACAAATGGATCTGTACAGATCTCTGTTAACCCACAATGTCACAGAAGCATTCCTGAGTGTCAGTTCCTTGGAGCAGAAAGAGGTACGATGACACTTTTTTTATTATATTAATATCAAAACTTACAAATGTAGTTGGTTTGTCTTTCTATACAGTTTTTATGTAACAAAGTCAGGAAAGTTTCAAAACATAAGTTTAATAGCATAATTTTTTGTGAGTTTTGAAAAGCAGGTCTGTCACTTAGCAAGCAAGCATCAAGAGTAATCAGATCACCCAGTCCTTCAACAGGTTGTCTGCTACTTGAGAGTTGTATCTATCCCCCCCCCCCTCCATTTTAAATGTGTTATTTTTAACTGACCAGTGTCAGGTGCTCTCTAGCTATTTGTCTTACTTATGGTTAAAGCTTGCACTGGTCACAATGATTGCAAAATATTTTTCTGCACAGTTGTTTAGCAACAAATAATTATGTCAGTTTCCATTATGAGAATATGTTATCTGTTTCTACTGTAGTAGACAGTTGTGTAAGATGGAACCTTCATCATATTTTTTTTTCTGCTTCTCCAGTTATTGGTCCTTTTAGAGATAATTTCAACCAGAACTTGGAGAAGTGGTGAGTAGGTTATAAGTTTTATTAAATTAAACCATATCTGTTTGAAAATAAGACACTAGCTGAATAAATTGGAGCTTTTTTAAACTAAATATTATAAAGTTATATAATGAAATTATTTTAAAAGATTTTTGACTGAAATGCAATGCATACACTGAAAAGAAAAACCATCTGAATAGTTTTATAGTAGATTATTGAAATGTACTAGAATTGTACAAGAGTTGGTGGCAAGTGTTGTTGACTTATGTGGCTTAGTACAGTGATTCAAAACAAATGTATCATTTAGTTCTGTAAGACTGAGAGTATTTGAATAATGTTCAGTGTAATTATAAAAAACAAAATAAAGTATTAGCTAACAGGAAAAAAAAGAGTTTGTATAGTTTGAACCATAAAGATCAGCTTTGGGATATGTTTTATTTTTGCAGGGATGTTAACAGCACTATTTTAACTAACCTAAAAATAGTTTTGGATGTCAAATTCCCTTCACCATGCAGCTCTAATAAAGAGGTAAGTGCTTTTGAGGGCAAGAGTAAGCTGTATGAGCTATGCCTAATTTAGAATACCACACTTTCTTTTACAGATATTGTTTCACTACTGTTTTGTAAGATTTTGTGCATAAAAAATGTGAATGTTTACAACCAGAGAAAAGAGCCAAACACAGAATCACTTGATCACTCCAAACAAATACCCACTTGATCACTCTAAATAGAGAAACATTTGATCATTCCAAGCATAGAATCATTTAATCACACCAAATATAAAACACAGATCATTGATGTAAGCCTGATGTCTGTTATTTAACCAACTTGTGTGGGAAAACTAACAATATATTTATGTATCACTGACATAAGCTTCATGTTACTGAATCACAGGTATATGATAGATAGTAATTACTTGTTCTCAGACTTAAGTTCATAGTAAATGTTAACCTGTGATCAGGTGGCTCTGTGTTTGAAGTAAATCGCAACTTTAACAATTCTATCTCTTGTGTTGCATCTCTGAAAATTAGATTGCTGAATGGCAAGCTCATCAACCCAATAGTTGAACATCTGAAAGAATAACTGGAAAAATTTACAAATCAAGTCCTTAGTTAAAAGCAGTTTGATTGCTGAAATATAACCTATGATCCAGGACACTCACAGCTTTTGGCATGGTGGGTTAAACCATAGTACTCTGAAGTACTGAAACTATAGCATTTTAACTCATTGAACACTAAAAAATGAAAATACATGCACTTGAAACATGCTTTCTGAAACTACTTTATTTCTAGAAAGGAAAATGAACTACACATATTGATAAAGACAAGGCTTGAGATATAAATTAATAAGTTCTGATTTTACCAGCTTTTTTACTGAACCACATTTATTTGTAATCCTCAGAAGACAAACTTAAAATCCCTACCTGTTGTATAGAACACACCTCATACATACAGCCCCTTTTATATTTTGAGTAAAAACATACCATAGTAAAGAGTAATATGCAAACTTCATACATTTTTATTCCAAAACTGATTAAACCTATTGCTACCATTCGGTTTTTAAAAATTGAGCACTTTTTGCATACTTTTATGACAAAACGGCTGTAAAATCCCCATTTATTTCTTTATTTGGATGAAACTTTTTTCTGTTCTATAAAAAATCCTTAAATCTCTACCTCATTGAATAGCCTCCAGCATTTATGTAGAGAACAGAGTGAATGTATATCCTGCTTCCTTGGGAGGATGTGTTACATCTGTTGTGTAAGTTTAGACTTCTAGTGAAAAATTGTATCATAATTTGTTTTGTAACAGTGGTTACAAAAGACAAGAGATGATCCATTATCTATTTTCAACAGCTGCAATTTGATAAATGAGATATTTTTTCCCACAATAAAATATTGCTCTTTCTTATGTCTGCAGTTTACAAATGTTTAGCAAATAATCTCTTAAATATTCTAGTGTGTGTGTGCATGTTGAAACTATGCATAAACAAAATTATCATGCATTGGATTTTCACTTGCCAGGTGTCTTTTTTTCCATCTTCTGGTTTATTTTCACTAGCCCCATTCTTTTTAATGTAAC